>NC_133223.1:13025612-13325612 GCF_040436345.1 Pagrus major
CGAACATGGAGGAGACTCGGTGTGGGGGATCCATCTCAGGAAGCTGATTTTGAGTTAACAGATTCAAACAGAGCTGAGGGGAGAATGACCTTGATGAAGATCTGGTCATTGTGACCAGAGAGAGATTGTGATCTGGAGAGAGATGACCCATGACCAAGGACTTGAATGCTTTGATCTGAGATGTCCAGTCTGGCAGCTGTTGACGCTTTGCCAATGCGGAAAGAATGAAATTGAAATGAGAGCTTGCTTGTATAGATCCTTGTAAAACCAGAACCACGTGGCCATTCTCCCTGATTTGGAGAGAAAGAGTGGGTCTTGAGATGAGGCCTTAGCAGCAGACCTGATGTATTTGCTCAGCAGATCACATTGGAAATATAGCAACTCATATGGGCGGAGACAGAACAGAAATATAAAGAAAGATGTAGATGGGGAATGATGCTGCAAGCTCATTGGTTTTACTTCTCTGAAGTATGAATTGCAATGTCAGATAGACTTGGGTGAAGGGGGGAACAGCTAGACGTTCCGAAACACCCCCACTCCGACACACCGCTGTTCCAAATCCGACTTTCAAGTCCCAATTACTTCCCAATAGGGTTAGGGTTAGGGTTAGGGTCAGGGGTTCCCCAATAGCCTTTTCGGAATAGCGGGGTCTTTAGAAAAAATGGGAAACCACGCCATTACGAAGAATGGAAGTCTATTTTCGGAACAGCAGGGTTTTGGAAAGGCAGGGTGTAACCGGTGAAGGGAAGGATTCTAGGTAGATGTAGCTGGGGGAATCCAAGCACCACTTGAAACTGAAAAAAGCCGGCAAGAACATGGATTTTACTGCGTAAGCAGAGAAGATCAGAAGCGAGTGGTAAGTGTCTTGCTGTGAGAGTGGTTTCCTGTGTTTGCAATCCTTTGAATTAGGCCTGGCCAATATGACTAACAAGTCTATCACAATAGTGAAGTCTATACTGTATAGGTTATATTGTAATTATATTAACACAACAATGATAAACACACAAAATTGCTGGTGCAATGGATTGTGATGCTGACCTCTTTGTCTTATGCAGCTGCAGTGTCTCTTGGCTTGTAGGTAGAGCAAACAGGCCTGGTGGCAGAGCAGGAGCGGCCAGAGCCGGCCTTTCCGCTCTACCTAACAAACCCAGAGACACTCCGGCAGTGAAGAGCGGCTCCGGGGGATGCGTGAAAGGTATAAGAATAATTTGGACTGGAATTTGAAAGCGCTAGTGACGACTGCTTTAGAATGTCAAGCTCCATCGGCTGCCAAATGGATTAAGATTATTAAAATTGTCAGATTAAGATTAAGATTGTCTTTATTTATCCCACAATGGGGAAATTCACATGTTATGGCGTGGTTGATGATTGCATATTTTAAGGAAGAAATCTGTACTAGAAATGATGCTGTCAATTCATGGAATGAGCGAGCAGTGAGGGGAAGAAAAGTCTATTATGAGCTTTTTTTGCCAGTGTATCCAACTGGCAAAACCTGTTGGGCTGATTTGGAAGACTGGGAAAGGTGGGTTGTATACCTCTTGAGCACTGGCCATTTACATAAGTGTACGGAAATGCTCTGCTATCGGGTTGTAGGGGCAGCTATTCCTTGCATGGGCACCTTTGCAGAAGGTGCAGGTGTGCAGAAGGTGGCAGTTAGAAAGGGTACGGCCCAGGTGGTTGAAATGCTGCACATCATCCTGCCTCTCTGGTAGGAAATTGTTGATGCCTCTTGGTATGGGAACATTAACAGAAGGGCATATGTCAACAGGCCTGGGAATGATGGGAGCAGGGGGTGCACCTGACAATAAATGGTTGACGACTGGAGGGTAGTCGGAAGAGGGGTGGCCAATTGAGAAGGATCTCTGAGCTGTGAAGATGCTAAAGTTCTGAATCAAGGGTTCTCCGGTATGTTCTCTATTTCAACTGGTAAAGCCACACTGCTGCCTGGGTAGAGAGGAGAACATGGTAGCTGTAAAAACTGGTCCTTCCGAAATGTAAAGCCATGTCGAGTATGACTTAAAAAAATAAACCACCTTAAATATTTAACCAACTTGGTTAACTTGTAGCGCGCCCCCTTGCGTTGCTGGATGGAGTTCTTAGGTTACTGTGTCCGCTGTACAGAAATACTGGAAGGTGCTGTCTACAGCTAAAGGAAGGGTAGAGAAAGGGATGGTGGGATGAAATGTGTGTGTGCATGAGGATGCATGTTGAAACAAGCTGAAAAAGGTCAGACACAGAGGGAAATATGACCTTGCCTCAGGCCCCAGGCCCTGGAGTGGGTGAAGACACTGTGACATCAGGTGTGAGAATCCCAGAGATGAATGACCCTGGCGAGGATGCCACAAGGCTCTGTCACTGGAGTATTGATGGAGGCTGAGTAAGTTGATACAGGCTGGCTTTATTGCATAAGAGCATGTTGGAGATGGTCTTGGTCCAGTCTATAATGTTGGGTTCAGATTTTGGGTATTAAGACATTCGATGTGAGGAGGAGGGCTCACCATGAGTGCACCGTGGTGTTTGCCTGAAATCTGTGCTTGAGGGAGGCAGATCAAAAGAGCATTGAAGCCAGATCCAGCGGCTATGCCTATGGCAAACACAATTCTCGGCCCTCACAGACAGATGAGAGAAAACATTGGCTAAATCCGGAGTAGGAGAAATCTTGTTACGGGAGCTGTAGTAAAGATGCCCACAAGGTCGATTTATGTGCACCACAGAGCGCAAGCATCTCCGCCGGAAAGTTTGGCTACGCTCTGACTGATGTGGGAATATGATGGCTGGAGGAGAATCACTTTGAAAAAGATCATTCCCAGAATCGGACAGATTGAGTTCAGATCCACAGTGAGTTGATTTGTTGGTGAGATTGAAGTTAGCGTTGAGACAAACAGGACAGGATGGGTTTTAAGTAGGGTTGGCAGGTAATCTTAGGTGTGGTTGAGGCGTGGTCCTGCTTCCGAACCTAAGTATGTGTTGTGTGTAGTTTGTCTTCAGTTGTGTTTTTCACTGTCACTGTCTTGTGTTTCAATGTTTTGTGCTGTTTGGGCAGATTCAAGCAGAGTACATTCACATCCACAAGTGATGAGTGGAATATTATTACAAAATAAAAAAGACAAAATTCTTTCTTGTATCTTCTTAAATCTCTCCGGATAAGAATAGAACATCATAGTGTTTCACATTGGGTGTTCTCAAATGATGTACGACATACATGGGCATACAGTATACTGTGTGTACCAGGAGTTGATATATTGGACAAATTTATCATCCTCCCTGGTTTTCATCCATGCATTAATAAATCCATGAAAATTCTGTCTGAACATATTCTCATGCGTGCTAACTCTGCTTAGTAGTCCGTCTGTGCCAGCGGTACACAGTGTGCTCTAGTTAGTAGTGATGCTGTGTGTTTGTACTGTAGGCTTCATGTGCCGCAGATAAAACGCAAACACGTCCTAGTTGGTCCAGACAGAATTAAACATCAGTGGGAAATGTGTGAAGGCTCCGAGCCCTGCCGACTGAGCCGCCTCTTTCCTTTAATCAAAAGAAAATTGCCGGCAGCATCGGTGCCAAGCAAAATCATTGTAGATGAATGTCCAATCAGGGAAACATGGTATACGATTAATTATATGTGAAATAAAAAGATGAGTGAGGGGAGATGAGGCCACTTTTACGACTGTGTTGAGCATGTTTCTGTGTCTGTACTGTGTTCTGCCTGTGACCTGAATGTTAACATGTTTATGTTTAGGTCTCACCAATGAGCATTACCAGGATGACACACGACTCTTTGGAGGTACTCGCCCTCAGTCTTTTCCTCTTGTATCAGCTGCTGTCATTTGCTGCTCTTAGGAAGTTTCAAAGAGTCGCTCATAAGTGGCGCCGGTGTGTGATCTGAAGCATCGGGCCCAGTTCAAAAGACAACGACTCAGCTTAATCTTAGAGCCTGTGCAGCTTTATCAAACATTCCCATGTCGTGCAGCATTTAACTTTGTCTGTGGGTCTGCCGTCTATAGTGTGCATAGAATAACACTTTACACTGCAGCAGAACAAGACACATACTCAACTGAACAAACACCATGCTTTTAGACATGTATTTATACACATTAACACACATGATAAAATGCAGTCTAAAAGAGGTGTAATTTGACCAGATATTGTGGACAGCAAAATACCTACCTGTCATTGTCTTGTGTTTGTGTCTGTTGTATGTTCACCCGTCATTGTTAAGTGTTGCAGTCCTGTCTTCATTAAATCATACTGGATGTACATGCCTCTACAATTATGCCACTCTTATGTCTTATTCATTTTTGTGTTGTTTTTTTTCCTTTACCTTTTACCTGTACCCTCCCTGCAGCCTACATAGAGGATGTTGCACGCTGTGTGGACCAGAGCAAACGCCTCATTATAGTTATGACGCCCAACTACGTGGTGCGGCGAGGCTGGAGCATCTTTGAGCTGGAGACGCGGCTGCGCAACATGCTGGTGACTGGCGAGATCAAAGTCATCCTGATCGAGTGTGCCGAGTTGCGCGGCATCATGAACTACCAGGAAGTGGAGGCCCTCAAGCATACCATTAAAACCCTTACAGTCATCAAGTGGCATGGCACCAAGAGCAACAAGCTCAGCTCCAAGTTCTGGAAGCAGCTGCAGTACGAGATGCCGTTCAGGCGCACAGAGCCCATGCTCACCCACGAGCCGGCGCTGGACGTCAGCGAGCAGGGCCCGTTTGGAGAGCTGCAGACCGTCTCCGCCATCTCCATGGCAGCAGCCACCTCCACCGCCATGGCGACCGCCCACCCCGAGCTGCGTTCCTCTTTCCACAACACCTACCACACCACGATGAGGCAGAAACACTACTACCGCAGCTACGAGTATGACATTCCCCCTGGAGGGACCCTGCCACCTCTCTCCTCTCTGGGGAACCAGCACACCTACTGCAACATCCCACTAACACTGCTGAACGGACAGAGGCCTCCTGGGAAGAGCCGAGAGCACAGCCTGGAGGAGGCACACGCTAACAACGCCATGCTCCCTCTGCTGCCGAGAGAAACCAGCATCTCCAGCGTCATCTGGTAATGATGAACAGACGCGGCATCGGCTGCGGGGAGATCAGTCAGGATCAGACATGGCTGGGCTCAGTCTGGTAGCTCTTAGGAACAGAGATTATGGTCGTGATGGTGGCGAAAAGTGTTTTGGATCCCTTCGGTTCCAACTGTAGTTGACTGGCAGAAAGTGATGGAGATACAGAAGTTTTTGGACACAGTTTTCCCTTGTTTTTTTCAAGCGGACAGCGCCTCTATTACAGAGGCTGTTTTCTATATGGAACTACAGGAGATATAATGAAAGCACTGTTTCATCAACTAGCGAGATACGGACTTGCAAGAACTCCACATTAAAGAACCAACACACTATGGCAATTGTTCACACACCTGCATACACACACACACAAATGTGCATACATAAAAAACAAAAGGAAAACAGGGTCTTGTACATATATTTCAATTTATTTGTAGCATCAGTGTTTTCCTGTTTTGTTCTTTTGTTTGTTCTATTCAATCATGTTTGTTGCCTTCTCTACTGTAGGACTTTGCTTTAACTTGTTATACAGAGTTGTATATTTTTTATTGTTTTCTCTTTTTAGTTTGTTTTTTTATTCTTCTTTCGATGCGCTTGTTTGGAAAGCCAGTATGTCATGTACCTGCGCTGTTGTGTTTTCTTTTTGTTTGTTTGTTTTTCAAAATCTTTGTGTAGTTTAAGAGAACATTTTTTAACACTTTTGGAATTGCCTGGACATTTCAGGAGCTTCAAGAAGCTGAAACTTCTTTTTGTTTACCTGTAAAAGGTGTATCTAGTTTAAAAGGAAACTCTCTTTTAAAAAATCATAGAATATGCAAAAAGAAGGAGGAGCTGGCAAAAACATACAGTCCTGTGGGACCGAGAATGAGGAGCAGTTGGGGGGGGGCGTACTAGTCCTCTCCAATCAGACAGACCGATAGACTGGCAGATCTCTCTCTAAAGCTTCATATTTTCTATTGAAACAAACAGCCTTGCTGTTTTAGAGTGATAGTGAAATGCCTCACCTTAAAAAGAAATCTGTAGATTATTTTGAAAAGAATTCTATTTTTATAACAGAAGAGTTTGCTTGAGAAGTCATACTTATTTGCATTTCATCCACCATAGAAAGGGGATTTGTGTATAAGTGTTATGCTGGTTTTGTACACTTGCAACGTGGTTCCTGGTTTGTCAAGAGATTAAGGTGGCTTTTGAATCCCACATGAAAAAAATATGTCCTCTACTGTTCTAGATTCAAAAGTGAAGCATTTTCAATGTTTTGGTTTTTAAAACATAATATTATTCCCATCCTGATAATTACTTTGGTTCATATGGATAGTTCATGTTTAAGGAAAGAAAAGAATACATTTGTGTTTTGAAAGACTTTTTAAATATATTTGAAGGTGTGATTTTTGAGTATGCATAGCAAATAGATATGTATTCTATATATAATATAGATATTTATATAAATATATAAACACGATTTTCACTTGGAAAGAAATGTCTATCTTTATAGAAACACAATCATTATCAGTTGCCCTTACTTTCTCACTGCACATTAAAAACATTGATTTCCTCTTGATGTTTTCCCTTTTGTGTCCAACACTGCTTACACTCCTAAAATCCACATTTATAGTCAGATTAATGGCATGTTCATCACACTCTGTGACTTCACTGGTCACAACAGTTGACTAATGGGTGGGAAATTGAGTTTGTCAGTTTGAATCAGTGATCCAGCAGCCCTAGGGAAAGTGAACAACCATCAGTGTCTGGAGATGCTGCTGAAATGCCTCTAAACATTACAGAAATAAACTCAGCCTTCATGTGCCAACTCCACTTGTCAAGCACAACACAACAAGGCTATAGTTGTAGAACAAGAGAGTGTGAATGCACTGTTTGCATGTGCGTACCAATTTCTCTCCATCTGCCCTCTCTGATTAATTTCAAAATAGCTACAGGTTATTAAAAGACAGTTTGCTTCTTCTTTTTTTGGTATTCATTACGTACACATAGACACACAGAGATGCATATTTTATTTTTTTATTTAAAGGTGTCATTTGTAAAACAAATCTGTCCAGCATAATGACTTACATTCCACTCTGTAGTATTGCTGTTGCTATCTTGGAGCTAAGTGGCCCTATTACCTAACAGGAGTCTGCCCGTACCACAACCACCAGAGGGGGGATCACGACGGTCAACAGGGCTCAGCTCAACCGCGCTCAGCTGCCTCATAGTGAACATGACAAACAACCTCTGAGACCAACAGACGGCAGTTTGAAGACCGAGGACACAGTACAGAGGGGATCGACAATGGCTCGGATCACGACTATGACTCCGGGGATAAGAGGCTTGACGCAGCAGGGAGTGAGTTTGAGTGAAGTGTTTTATGATGAGTTAACGAAGCAATTAAGCTTATCTTGGTTTGGAAAAAGAGAGAGACTTGAAATCAGACAGTGTCCAGTTGTATTTCCATGATTAGTAAGGAAAATACTCTACTAAAGTATCACCTCTTGCCATGAAATATGATATGAGGAGACAAGACAGGCTGGGGCTAGCTGGTTAGCATGCTAACTTCAGTAGACATTTCTGCAGCACAGTACATAAGTGTCTGTTGACAATGTTAGTTAAATTATTGAATGTTTTAAACTAAAAACTAATAATTGTCTCTTTAACTATTCTTTTTTATTTGTCTGCCTTCCTCATAGCTGCTCAACTTTTTCGCTGGGTGCTCCCCATGTCTCATTAATTTATGATATTTGAAATATATTCCAAAGTTCACTAGAAGCTAATATGTTGTTTGAGCAGTCTGTTCATCAAGAGGGTATCTTCCAAAGATCTTTTTTTTTTTTTTGGTAAAAGAAAAATGTGCTCTTTGTGATTCCTCACACTGTGTTTCCATGCTGAGCTACTGTGGACAGACAGCCACCCAGAGAATAACTATTTGTACTAAAAGGACAGTAATTTTGGTAGATACGTACTTGATTTGTTCAGACTGTTGATGCATCATATCATCTGTGGTTTAACAATTTTGCACAGAATGTAATCAGCGTATTTTGTCCCCGATCACTTATATTTGAAAGTGCACTGAGAGGAGATCTTGTATGAACAGGAGGGATGACTACGGTAACAATTTTCACACTTTGGGTTGGTAGGTCATGCCAGCCATCAAACCAAAGCATCAATATTTGTCAACCTGCACGGGACCGAGACTCAACAATAAGCTGTCTTACAAAGTGCAACTTTAAAATTTGCTGATGTAAACATTGTAACTCTTCTTCAGTCTGTGTGAGATAAGGACCAGCACTCATTTTAATTTCTGTGTGGACTTTCACTGCCTGGTCAACAAACATGAAAACCCATTGGTCAGTCTTGTACGCACAGCAATTTCTTGGCACAGCTCTACAGAGAAAATAGCACATATTAGTTTAACACTAATAGCTAATGAGGCTAGCTTTAAAGTTGTCATTTGTCCAGAACCATAAGGGGCAGCATGACTGCTTAGTGCTGCTCAGTATACTAGTCTTGCTACTGTTTTCTGTTGCTATCTTTGGGTGAAGCGACTAGCTTCCATTAGCATGTAGCTCAGTAAGCTGTGGAGCCAAGGGGCCCTATTACTCCCTGGACGAGAAGATACAGCAGGCGGGAACAGAAATGGCATGAAGTGGCTGAGAGTTGGGCATCAAACAGAGTGTAGAGCCAGAATATTTCCACATCTTACTGTGCAGTGCAAATTTATTTCAACCAAACCAGAGGTAAAAGAGAGAAAATTAATTTCAGATGGTGTACGGTTTTATTTTTATTTTTTAGTAAAGAAAATAGGTGTCAAAATAGTTTCTTTCTTGACATTTGGTGAGTTAATTTTGTTGACTTTTTAGACCAAGTAGAGAGATTTCTGCTTTTCCATCTCCCAGCTGAAACTACGGGGGCAATCCAACTATCAACTTTTACAGTACAAAGTGGTATTAAGACACTGGATGGGCCAGGGCTAGCTGGTTAGCATGCTAACTTCTGGCCATATCTTACAAACTGCTCCTTTAAAAGCTTTTACAAACATTTCTGACATTTGTCTAAATGCAATGAGGTCATCACATCCTGTCTTCCAATCCAACATAATACCATGATAGCTGTGTCATTAGATTACATTTTTGACAGATTAATACATCGCTGTGCTCTGTGCATCTTTCCATGGGCACAATCCTCACATACTGGCACAGTGCTGACATCAAAGCCTGAATTTATATGCCGAGGAGAGGCCCGCCAACAAATAAGAATACACAACACAAAACTAAATATGACGGTTATTATCCTGGCAAGTGGAATCAACAATAAAACTCTGTTACACTGATTTAGGGGTCTCCGAGGCCTTGTGGTGTACAACACTTGCCATGTAATCACCATTTCCCTGGTTGGATAGTGGCTGGGGACTTTTGCTGCCTGGTATGCCCCCTTGCTCCCTTGACATGCTCCCCCTGTGTCTCTTCTGTCAGACAGAGGCAGAAATGGCAAAGATAAACCTTTTAAAAAAGTGCTGATAAAGGAAAGAGTTTGGCTTGAAGCCAAAGAGTCTCATTTGATGCCTGACTTTTGCCTGGCAACGTAAACACAGCGTCGGCTGAGTGCTGCCAAACAGTGCCATCTCCTGGGGATTCACAATACCTACAAGCGGTGTTTGTGATTGAACGCTGGTAAACACAGAAACAGAAAGCCAATTTACTGACGATCCTGCCAATCCCAGGAGAGAACAGAGAAAAAGAAAAACTGGGGCAGAGTAAAAAATAAATAAATTAAAAAAAAACAGGGACTCAGTAACAAGCAGATGAAGGGAGAACGTGAGTGAAAGACAGAGTTTGCCACTATAAAGGACTTTCTGTGGGCATTTATGTTGGTGCCAGGGAGCAGAAAAACAATCTGTGAAGCGCAGATGGTTCCAGACTATGTAAACATTCAGAAAAGAGCAGATATAACTGCGTCAATGAAAATTTAAATCACCCACAAACCAGTGGAATTTACTTTGGCTGTTAATAAAGATGCCAACAGTTGGAGGGCATGCACACACATGCAAGAAGCACACATGACATGTTGTCACCCACAAGTCGAGCTGGTTACTGTTGCATGTTGGCAGCCTCCTGCCAGACAGCTGGGGTTTTATTAGCAGACACAGGATTAATAGACTCTATTACCCAGAGCAATTAAGGACTTAATTGGTGAGAAAATAGGCCCCATCGAGAGGGAACATGTAGGGGAGACCGACAGAAATAATCATATCTTCAGAGCAAAGTCCACAGTGGCCCTGTGTGTGTGTGTGTGTGTGTGTGTGTGTGTGTGTGTGTGTGTGTGTGTGTGTGTGTGTGTGTGTGTGTGTGTGTGATTTTTGTCCTTCATGTAATGCCTTATCAGACCACCGGGAGGTGTGTGAGAGTTATCAGACAATGGTCTCACATGAACATCCAGCTGGTATCTGGTGTTTTCTGGGGCTCTGCTTGTCGTTGTGTTCATCTCCTTCCTTCCTGTGGCATTTCAACTGCATGTAGTCATTCTCTTCAAAGCCACTGCTACTTTGAGACACACTTGAAATCCCGAGCGGCTCTCATAAATATCAGGTCATTGAGTTTGTTGTTGAGAACTGGAGGCTGCAATGTGATAAAACAAAAAATATATAATAATAATAATACTGGAGGATCCATTGGGCTGTTTTTAGTATTTCATTTTTTTTAATTCATCATAATGCTGAACAGCAGATGCTCTAACACAGGGATGGCCAAACTTTTTCTCTTGGAGGGCCAAAATTGAAACTTAATTGAGGGTCACAAAGCAAACATGGATATAGCAAAATGGTCCTAATGGTCCTTCCAAGTTCCCTTAATTTACTGACTTCCTGTGGCAAATATCACTCTGCCTCTGCCTTTACCTCACAAAAACAGCATACACAGCTATAATCATCATAATGTTTCTAAAGCTTGTGACCCCTTTGGACAAAATACAACGATGGTGAAATAAAGAAAACTATAATAACTATATAGAAACAGATCATCTTCTCGCGGATGGTCTAATTTGCTTATGTAGGTCATCAGTGCATAAGTGTGTTCAAATTATTATTATTATATATTTTTTATAGAAATGTCTGGTTGGTCACCTAAGCAACCTTATGTGGGACAATTCTGGCCTGTGGACCCCACTTTGGGCAGCCCTGCTCTATTGAGTACTTGAGAGTCCATACTAATGTTCAGCTTTGGTGAATGGACGAGCTTTATTCAATAAGACCTATATCAGGCACACACATGTTGCCTATAATACTTGTGATTATTCACACTCTGGATCAAAGTTCAGTTTGGTTTTAAAGGCTGTTTCTTTGCTGATATCATCTCATCTCCTGCTCTGTGCTCACATCTTCCTCTACTCACAGACACACACCCTGTCAGTTCCCATACACTGCTGCTGCACAGCCGCTGATGACTCTAAGTTTTAAGGTCCACTGAGAAACAAAAGAGGTCATTTTATGCTCCATCAAGTGTCTGACGGAGAAAGAAATGTTCTCAACTTTTCCTCCCAGCAGACAGGAGATATGTACTGTATGTCTTTCTCTTTCCATCTCTTTCTAACTCATTTTCTGTTCCTCTCCTTTATTATGGTCTGGGTATAATCTGAAAATGAGCAGAGCAGGGCATGTCTAAATGTAAAACAGTAACCTTCTGGGCACATTATTTTGTTAGCCAAAACAAAGCCGCGGGGAATGAGCACAGGTACAGGCCATCTGGCCTTTGAACAGTGACTGAGGACGGTGGATGCTTTTTTGGCAGCGTGGATCAGGTGTTCAGGGACTCATAAAATAACGTGGTCATACTGCAACACGGCAGGAAATCTGTGCCCCATTGTCCAAGGCAAACACTCAGGCTCACCACACAGATCTCTACAGAATTAAACGCACCATAATGCTTTATATGCCTTTGTCTTTATACGCAGTGTGCAGATGCTCTTCCTCTGCAGCGAGCCTGTTCTCCATCTTTCCTCTGGATACTTTGTGCCAGGGGCATTTTAGTCTGCATCCACAGAATCCCACACTGTAATGGCCAGAGCTGGGCGGACAGGTAGAACATCACCTGAGGCGCTTTAACTACATCATTTCTGAACCTGTGTGTGTGTGTGTGTGTGTGTGTGTGTGTGTGTGTGTGTGTGTGTGTGTGTGTGTGTGTGTGTGTGTGTGTGCACCGGTGCTGCATGCGGTATACTGTTGCACTCTGCTGGTCCTACATGGCATTTCACCCTTGTTTAGGAGTCACAGCGCGACTGGCGCGCAAACTCTCCACCTTACCTGCTGCACTGGACAATGAACAGCTAGTGTAACTAAACTTTAAGCTTTCCGAGACTCATCCCGATCTTAAGTCGGCGTGGTAAACCTTTATTAGTTATGTGTAAACAGTCAGTTGACGTGACTCAGTGTGCCTCAGATCTCTCAAGGTGACCAACGTCAGATTTATAAGTAGACTACATTATCACCGCTCGCGTACTGATGCTGTATCTCCTATGTAAGATTCTGTCTGGGACTGATGTCACAGTCGCCCCAGTGAAAAGTGTGTCAGTTATGACAGTGCTAATATCACACACACACGCACACACACACACACACACACACACACACAGGCACAAGGACTGCAAGAAAAACAGTTTTCTTGAGTATTTCTTTATTATAGAAAAATAGTTTATATAAAAACAAATAAGTTATGAATTCCAGCAGCTGCTTTGTGTTTTTCCTGTTATGACATATTCTGCCTTCAACACACTCTCTGTCTTTCTCTCATGAACACACACACACACACACACACACACACACACACACACGCACGCACGCACGCACGCACTCGCACATACACACACTTTCTTCTGCCTGTGTTGGTCATTTCACAGTCTTTGAAGATCTCCAACATCGATCTTTAAACTCAGTCCCTAATACATCCTCTCCATCTGCCCTCACCTCCTAAACCCATTAAGAGCTCGGAGCATTTTTATTATCAGTCCATCCGGCAGCTGGATCTGCTGAATTCACCTCAGCCCACTGCTCTCTGGACTGTGGCCTACTTCCCGTAGAACATCTCCATGAGCACCTCCTCGATGTTGACGGCCCCTATAACGGGTCTGAAGAAGAGCTGGGCGACCACCGGCGCGCTGATGGCCCTCAGCATGGACAGGGCTATGAGCAGCTTGGCGAAGCGCGTCGTGTCCTCGCGGTGGATGAGCCGGACGTGCTCGTTCAGAGCCTGGTGCGCCTCCCGACGCAGGGACTGGATGTAGTGGAGGCAGCGCAGACCCTCCACATCTGGGGAGGAGAGACGAGAGAGGAGAGCAAAGTTCAGCCTGGTCTCCAAATACATGCTGCAACAGAGGACGCATACACCTAGAGTCTAACTCCAAAATTATAACTTGAGTAGATTTATGGCACCTTTTCATTTTGGGTTATTTTTATTAGGACAATAATTTCCAAATTCCAAACTTTTTAAACTCAAAATAACATAATCAGCTCAGTCTGAGAGATGCTCTGACAGTCTGGGCTTGGCGCCACCTGTTTAACATAACTTTAACGCACAGGTATTGAAACCCTACCTGGGTTGAACAGCACGGCTCCCTTCAGGTACGCGTACTCCTTCGTGCTGATATCCACACTCCAGCACTTCTTCAGGAACGCTTTGATAGCTTCGATATCCACCACAGACACCCCGGCCGCCCCCCTGCTGCTCTGGCCGGCCAGCGCCTCGCTCTGCCGGTCCGGCACCCCGGTGAGGATGCGCTGCAGCATGCTGGGCTCCACCGTCTCCGTGGTCTCAAAGTCCACCCGGTCCTGCGCGAGTCCCAGCACGAGCAGGGGCGCCCAGCCGCTCCGGATCAACATCAGCTGGTCGTCCTCCGGCAGCTCGCGGAAACAGGGCACGTTTTTCACGAAGCGCAGCGTCTTCACCAGAACCGCCGAGGCGGCTTTGCACGTCACCTGCGGGGAGCGGAGGACACCTCGGCGGCGCGTCGAGCCGCAGGAGCACGCCTGCTGCCGGAGCTCCTGCAGGGAGGCTGGGGCGGCGGTGGAGGGGGAGGAGGTCTTGTGGAGCAAGTGTTGCAGTTGTTGTTGTTGTTGGGGATGTTGTTGTTGTTGTTGTTGCTGCTGCTGCTCGGTGGTCGCCAGGCTGTCACTCTTCAGAATGCTGTAGAGGATGCTGTTGTTGTTTCGGCCGCTGGCACCCCGGCAGCGGCAGCCCTCCAGCGTGGCCATGGCCGCTGGCCGCTCTACATGGGACGGATCAGCGCGTCCCGCTGGCTCTTTGAAGCGCCGGAGGTCAGTGACAGAGGTAGCGCTGTTTGCTTAGCCCCTGATAGCCCCGAGTGAAGGGCACCACGTTTATATTAGCTCCCGTCTGTAGCCGCGCTTTGAGAGCCTGTTCAGACTCTCTGCATATTCCGCCTCCTCGCTCTCAGGCACCTCCTCTGTCTCCACCTCCCCCCTCTCTCTCACTCACTCACTCACACACTCTGCAGGGCTCTCATACAGGCTATTCAAGTCTCAAAACTATTTTTAAAAAATATGTCATTTTTGCAAGAAATCACTCTTCAGACAATAATCTAATGTTATCTACAACATCAGTGGTTAAAAATGGGAGCAGTGAGGAGGTCTGGGTAATTAACCAGACAGTGTGAGAGAGGGGGGGGGATCAGAGCCCAGTTCTATTCTCAGCATTACCTTGACTTTCTGGCAGTGCTGTTTATCAGACAGGAGCCGGTAAAAAATACAGGCCAGCGACGGATCTGAAGGCTTAATTATTTTAGGGACAATTTATATGATTTTCTATGAGAAAGAAGGAGGAAGAGCTGAGCTGTGAAGGCCAGCCTCCAACCTTGACTCGGACACACTGATATTGATTTAACCGTGAAAACAGGAGCTGGTGAATTATGATGTCATGACTCAATGCTCTCCTTGCCTCTGTCACTGAAGGAGGATGGGGAGCAGAGGAGGAGGAGGAGGAAGGGAGGAGGAGTGGAGGTCAGTGAATGAGCGACTGAGAAAGACAGGTCGGGATAAAGCAGATGAATTAGAGGTTTATCTTAATTGCTCCTAAGAGGGATCACAGGTTAGGGTTGGCTGCTACAGGAGAGAGACAAGGAGGGAGGGGGCTCGGGGGAAATCAGAGGTGATTACAGAGGAGTTTAACCAGAAACAAAAAGACAAAAAGTTGTCAGAGACGAAGAGCTGTCAAAGTCCTGTCTTTCTGCACAGTATATGTTGTGCAAAGGTTTATATGTACACAGTGCCACACAAGGGTCTTCATAGACGCTGGTCTTTGGTGTGGAGAAAGGATGACACTGAGTGCATGGCCACATTCATGAAGTAGCAGTAAGCAGGACCTCAGTCTCTCTTGCTCTGTTGCGTCGAAGGACATGGCCAATGGAGGCAGGATGAAAAACTTTTGCAGCAGTGCTACAACATTGTTCAGAGGCTGAATGTCTTGTATTGATTTGGCTGAGAGAGAAAACAGAGAGATTTTTCACATGTTTATATCAAGGACACCACGGGATAAACAGCCTTCGCCCAGCCTGTCTCTTCTCCTGCTCAAGGCCCAGCCAGCGCAGGTTATAAAAATCCTTCCGTCTCAAGGAGAGATTCCATTATTGTTGCAAAAGCACAGAGTTGAAAGACGGCTACAGTGCTCTGTCGCTCTTTGTCTTGCTCTCGGCTTCCTTTGTTTATTTATCAAATTTGTGCAAGATGTCTTTAAGTAGCTCTCCGCTCCACCATCTTCCCTCAGACAGAGGAAATAAAATGTGTCTTAAAATATTTCTCTTATGCATTAAAAACCACTGACTCCAAGCTCATGGTGTGAAGCCAAATATTATTCAGACCAACAGGACTTCATTTTAAATTCAGTCCATGTACAAAAATGTCCAGAGATACAAAATATTTCATTTACTGAATAAAGAATCCATAATAAAGCACGAAGGCTTGTGCTGGAATGATTCATTTGATACCAAATATACTGTAGCAAGGTAACAAGGTGATATAATAAGGTAATTTATTTGTCATTATGCAACAGGATGACTTTTTGTGTTTCATGCAACACAAACCTATACTGTCTATGCTATATTATAATTTTGGTGATGAATGTTAAAGTGCACCACCAGTCAAATCAAAGTTATAAATAGTTATATTTTTGCACGGAAGAATAGATTAAAACAAACTGTATGATTAAGAGGATTTTTCTATCTTTAAAGCTACTTAAAGCAACATTATGTAGAAATTGGCATTTTGTGTGATTTGGCGCAGTTTCTGAGTGCAACACCACTGTGGTAAATACAAATCCCAGGTCTGTAACAGTTTGTCAGATGTAATGTAGGTGCTAACTACAAACAAAGCTCATTTTGTGTGTAGAAAACTTGCAGAAAGAAGTGACAGAGACACCATTCACCCTATTACAAGACACTGTACCGTCAACATGATTTTGAAGCTGTTATTTGATGGTAAAAAAAAGTTACATAATGTTGCTTTAAAGTTGTAATCCTTAAGATTTCAGTCCTGGGTGATGTGGCGACAGGTGTGGTTACCACTGTAACAACAGGTGCAGTTCAATAATGCAGCAAACACTCGTTAAGTGGCTACTTCCTCAGAAATATAACAATAGAGCAACTGGCGTATCTGTTTCCAGCACAACCAAACAATTTCTGGTTGTTTCAATGGGCTGTAAAATAGCAGCCGTGACCTGATGTTGTGCACTGTGCTATTCTGTTCCTCTCAACACGACAGCAGGGCAAAGTTGGCGAGGATCTGAAGATGTGCAGCCTGTCACCTGCAGTTCTTTGTGTAACAGCTCACTGCGGCTGCTCTGTCTTGTAGACACATGATCATAGCTGGCACTAACAGCGGCAACAAATGTATTGTGTCGCCTCACAACAAAGCCTCCCAGTCTTTCACCAGTTGAGGTTTTTCAACGTGAAGCAGCAGCAGCAGTGTTCAGCAAATGTTCTGTTGCATCACGAAACATGATACAGCTCTGACACGGCGGTGACAGTAACCAGTGAGGCTGATATAATGACATAAAATTGTACTGGATAGCATGCATGCATTATTTTCTGTGAATCCCTTGTGCATAGGCAGCTGATCTGAATCTAGCATGCATGTAGTAGCGGTGGACTCCACCCTTAACATTACAAAATGACCTTAGAGAACTGTCCTGCGGCTCACTTCATATGTCCTGGTATGAAAAATCATCTATTACGCCTTTGCGCTTCTTAATCCACTAAGATCCAGCTTTTGCGTGCAATGGGAATGTGCACACTCTGCATTTACGCCTCAGCTCAGCTTGGCTTTGATCTAAACGTACGACCTGGGTAAACACGCTAAATTCCACCGCGCAAAGTGATGATGCGTTATCAACCTTCGGTGGTGGCGCGTAAATAAAGAAGGAATTTGGCATGCGGTCTATTCAAGGACATTTTATTACTGGACAGTGTTGGAGGTGGAGCCCCGTTCATTCCTATGAAAGCTTCACAGTGATGTTTTGAACCCAAAAAAGCTCGACTTCCCGGCTCTGAAAATACCTGAGCTGGCTAACTTCCGGTTTAGCGCCCAGCTAACTTGAAGGGGTATGAAATAATTTAATCGCGCTGCTCTTCTAGACTTTCCAAATGTTATTGGACCGAATGGCTCAAATTATGACAGTGAAACGAGTCATTTCGCGGGGGTTGTGACACTCAAAAGAATTTATCCACCGTGTTACAGACGCTTCTTTCACAATGGGTCTATTGTTGTTTTCTCTTCTGTTAAAACTGTTTCCGGCACATTCATGACATCAAACGTGACATCAGTCATGCACAACGTGACGTGGGTTGACCCACCAATTTTGGTGGAAAAGCGGTTTATTATTGGTAAATTAAAATGTTTGCCTTTTAGCTGTCTTTAACAAACACTATTTCACATAAGCCCTAAAACTTTGTGGGCCGGACGTTATGGTTCAACAGAAGAGGCGAGTTCATGCAGGAGGTGAGGGGGTGCAATTAGACCAGACATGTCTGAAACAAAACAAGGACATTTCTTCACAGCAAAATAACATTAAATAAGAGATTGCATTGAGTTAGAGAGGCTAGTGGTACATCAGGACTTTGGCTCTCTCCTCTCTGTATAAAGAGATATTAAAAGTACTGAATGTAAATTCATTAAATGGATACAGCTGAAATAATGCGGATCATAAATAGAATCAAAAGAGGGTTAGAGTTCAGGAACAAATTGATAATGACATAAGAAATAGACAGTAAAGTGAAACTGGATGTTGATAGTTGCTCTTTTGTGTGAGGCACAGTTAAAGACAATATAAATCAATTCACTGTAATGAAATGTGCAGATTTTTCAGATCAAAACACTGGACTAATGGCCAAAAACATTTTGTTTTCTAGAAGCTACAGCATCAAGTAAAGAAGCTACAATCATGGTATCAGCTTCACAGCTCTAATTTGTTCTTTTCTGCGATATAGAGCAGACTCCTTCTCTGGCCCGGTGCCTGCTGGTCCCAAGCCCAGTTTAAAATGGCTCAGCATGGAGAGGCCTATCCCATAACTTTAAGGATGTGAACAAACTTCTCACAAAACACAGCACCCTGTTTGTGTTTGTCTTCGGTTGGTAAACCGTCACATTTCGGCACAAATATGAGTTCCTCCCAAAAGTCCTCTGACTCAACATGTTGGCTAAATTCACCAAACTATTTCGATTCAAAAGTGTTTTATTTAGTATTTAGCGGACACGACACAAAGCTCTCTTCAGTCCCCTGACTCACTTCTTCCGATGACTGGTCTGCCTTGAAATATCAGCACACACAAAGAGACTACATGTTTTTAAATACAAGAAATAAAAGACAATCGATTGTTCTCACACACAAACTCTTCTGTCCGTGATCTGCGCTTCTTAAAATAATTGCTGCGACACCCAGACAGTCGGAGTCAGACAGCATCAGCCGTGCTGCAGCTTCGTGTCTAGTGCGGAAATTTAGAACAAGGTCAGCACCGAAGACGTTATTTAATCAGACAAGGGGCATGGGAAAGTGAGAGCAGAGCACATGCAGCAATTAAAGTGTGAAGGAAGACATAGTTAAGTTCCATTAAAAGTAAATTCGAGTGCTTTTGAGAATGGTGAGTAAGTTTTGTGAAAAGTTTGCTCCAGCAGCTGTAATTTTAAAAGACAAGTGCAACTTTATTCCTGACATCCACTATGATTTCTCACAACCTCTCAGCTGAATAGACTGAAAAACTTCTTTTGTATCTCTGTTTCATCCCCCTCTCTACAACTAGCACATGAAAACTCTTTTTCAACGTGGGCCAAAATCTCAAGTAAATACACAAAATGTTTTCAATAAGTGACTATTGTTATGTTAGGTGCTTTTGCAACAGTAAGCATTTCCTGAAGGCTGATTGCACAAATGAAATTTTAGGTTGCCGTGACCCAAGAAGACAGCTCTCTGGCACATTCAGCCATGCCGGCCTTGAAACACAAGGGTGGAGAAAAACACAAGGTTTTTACCAAACACTTGGGGCTTAGACGCCCACAGACACTCCAAGACAGGTCTCAGAAACTTAAGAGGACAACTTTGTATGATTCAAGGCTTTGCATCAAATGGCTTCCCTGGAAAAGTCTTGTACTGCATTGTTTGTTGATTTGTTGGGCGCTCTTCTGGCGGTTGCTATAGTGACTGCCTCCATTTTCTCTCTGTGGCTGCTCACATAAAGGGCTGTGTCCTTGTCTCCATAATAGTTACAAATTGAATACTGCACTTTCCAAGGACTCATGTCACCAACTTACAGCAGAGTGAGTGTATGAGTGTGTGTGCCAGAGAGGAAGAGAGAAGACAAGTTTGCGTTAAATGTGATGAGGTATAGTGTGCCTTTTTTGTTCACTTAATTGGTCTTGATTCATTTTGTGAATCAGCTACGAGCCAAAAGAGACAATGACGCAGTTTTAGACTGAAACATAATAGCAAACAAAGTAAACAGAAAATTAAACTTAAGGATGATAAAGGTCAGTCGAATCATTATCAGACATTTCTGTTACTAATGGATCACTGAATGCCCATTCATATTTAACAAGAAATACTGAATCGTAGCTCCGAAGAGGAAAGAGCAGGGTGGGTGCGGAAATTGTTTCACATCACTTAACATAAGCTTGGGATGGCTGCCAAATTAATGTTAAGTGTTCACTCAAGTCTTATAAATCAGAGCAGATTTTCCCAATTTTGAGGAATTGCACAAATCCCATGGAAAGACCACAACCAACGCAGTGTCGGTCCACCTCTCAGCACTTTCAGACTCGGCCGCTCTATTTGTGCTAATCAGCCCAAAACACATTGGTTTTTCCTGAGATATGAATCTTTTAAAATGAGTCACAAAGTCATTCTGTAATTGTTTATAAAAGGCTCAGTAATTTCTGAATCCAGCTGTGAACTGTGGTTTATAGCAAACATTACTACAATAAAAGGAAATTGCACATTTATTTGGGATTATTTCCAGCTGTGGATTAAAACATATTTCATGTTCTTGAGAGTGTGACAGCAGGATAGGTGAGGATTGATGTAAAATAAAGAGGCCGCGTTCACATGTTGCCAATCCTTTACGTTTATCAACTACTTTGAAGTGGCAGGAAGGTGGTTGAGGTGGACTGTGATAAGTGAAATATCACGGTTTTGGTTAAATTTGATCACAAAAGCTGTGTTTCAAGTCACTGCAGACTTCTCTGTATTAAAGTGAGACGACTTTCCATCTACAACATGTCTCCTATCAGACCGGTGTCAAGAGATGTCCAAAATACACATTTAGGTGTTTGTCCTAGTTCAGACTAACTTCTGTCTTTCTGTCCTTCACATTTTTGCAAATCAACATAATTCATTATATAGCATCATTTGCGTAATAGCAAGTAAGTAATCAACAGGGGAAGTTTCATGGTGATATCTGTTGTTACATTTTTTACTCTATCCACCACTCTGAGTTTAATAGATGGAATTTTACAGTATATTTCTTTCTATTCTCATACTGTGAGCTAGACATGTCATCTTGACTAGCGCTCACATCAAACTTTCAGGTTTTATTCTTATTTTTATTCTTTATTCTGAAGGATTTCACAAAATGGTTTGTTCATGTCATCCACATCGCTTTTTATTCCTAAAAACATGCTGAAAATGGATTTTTATCAGCTGCAGCAGCATCGGCGGGTAATGTGTTCACTTAGTGAGACTGTGTTTGTGTGTGCCATCACGGCCAAACATGGTCCTGGAGACACCTATTGTGGCAGAAACGAATAAGGAAGCAGCTTTGAATGTTTGCCAAGTGTTTAAATGTCTGTCTGTCTGTCTGTCTGTCTGTCTTTGTTTGTGGGATAGCATCACAACCGTGCAAAGACAAACAAAAATTTTGAACCGGCCTTTATCCAGTGTTCTATTTCCACTATGGACTCATGCGATTGTAATACAAAAAATAAGTGTCTTATGTAAGTAATCAACTGGGGAAGTTTCATGGTGATCCTTCCTTATACCATAACCAACAACTATAAAAGAGTTAAATAATGCTGTAGTCACTACAAGCAGATACTATTTTGCCAGATCAAATATTTTGGTAGAAAACAAATTAATTACGTTGTCAATGAACATTTTCTTGTTACAAAATATATATAACTTAACAATAGTCTCTCATTATGTCAATAGAAACATAATCCAGTTCGCATTACGTTTCCTTCAACACGCACTCATTGTATATTATTTGTATATGAGTTAGATTCCTGGGAGATCAGCTCAGTGGTCTTCACATGATCTCAGTATGGAACCACTGTGGTCATTTATGTTCAGCAGCAGGAACATCAAAATCCCCTGTCTCTGTTCAAAGATGGCCATTTAGATTCATTAGATTTGTTTCCATAATGAGCTGTGTGTCGTAACCCTATCAGTTAATAAAAACAGCTCGGTGACACACAGAACCTCCCTTTGAACAAACACAGCTTTGCTCATTGTTTAACTGTGAATCTCTCACTGAATGTGGGTAAACAATTGATGATACAATGGTCCACGGTCTGTTTGTCTCTCCTCTTGTAACAGTGTTCAAGGTCGGTATAGAACCACAAGGTTACCCTGCTTATGACAAACAAAGCAGCAGATATGCTCGCTTAAGGCCAGGCACAAATGATCTTGCCATTACAGCCTACTGCTGGGTTGCGTTCTGACATGGTGTGATGATAATATGTTGTGATGAGCCGTGTTGCACGGCACTGTTTTCAGGTGATACCCATGGTGATGATATTCACTTGTGTTTTTAACCCCTTCGGGAGAGAAGTTTGAGAAAAACCATGCTTTAAGTTATCTTCTTTATTCACTCGTAATTATTTTATGTGGGTTTAGTGTTGTGCATTCAATCCAGTGTCAAACATCCATTCTAGAAATCTAAGTCACAGGAGCTTTGAATATTACACAGGTTGTTTGTGTTTCAGCCTTAGAGAAATGGCTCTATTGACCTAATTTCTATGGACAGAGCAACATGTCCTCGTACATCAAGATGATTGAAGGAGGGAGTTTTACGTTACAAACACATCAGAGTTATAGTCCAAAGAATTGGGTGAGGGGGGCATGAACAGAGGTATCTTTTTTTTCAAGGTCACACCCCAATCTCCTTCCTTTCTAGCTGTTTTGCAGCATATCACACTGTTTCTAACCTTGCAGATATCACCACAAAAACAAAACATTACCACACATTCTGACAATGTCTTTCATGAATGAGTTTCAGGGACGTTAGTCTATGAGAAAGTCCAAGTTTGTGTACACCGGATCTAATTAAAACTATGAATACAAAAATTCTTGCAGGTAGTCAAAGTAGAGAAGGGTCAGAATAAGGCAAAATCCTAGTAATAAAGGCTCGGTCAAAATACACAATCAGGATCAAAACTCTAACTCTAAGTGGAGATAGACTAGTAATACCAAAGAGCAGATGAGGTAATGGCAATGAAGTGTGTGGTGATTATGAGGTGATTCTTTTGGCAGAAGGGTTGGCAGGTGGGAGTGTCACGGTCAAACATGAAGCTGAGATACCAAAATCATGACACAAGCCTGCTTTCTGTAAATGTGTGTGCTGTCATGGAAAGATGAACACCAGCTCAGATAACCGTTTTCAGCTCCGTCTTAACAGTTGCAGGTGGACATGGGGAGTGATGAGCCACAGTGACATGGATCCGGGGCATGATGCCCCTCAAAAGTGCAGCCTCAGGCCACTCGCCAACCCGACATGGGAGTCTTGAGTTCAGCCAGACCACTTAGTGCTCAGCTGCCAACAAGAACCACCAGTGTGTTGATGCTCTGTTTCTCACACAGCAACACAGGCCAAAGATGACCCGGCTGGGTTTTTATTTTCTATATCTTTGCAGAAAATTTGTATTACAATGTCAATTATACACACGGCTCAAAAATGACCTACATGTATTCACTGAGGAATTTCATAGGAATTTTCTCAAGAACATATGTATTCACTATGGAGAGCGATTCGCCTGCCACACATTTCAAAACTGAACACAGCTACTATTGCACATCTGATGCATGTTAGTCTTATTACCAGTTCTCATGTAATAATGTAGTAATGACTAAGTATGACAAGTACTCATGGGTCAGATCACTGACATGTTGCCTGGCATTGTGACTGGTGTGATGCCATCGCGACATGGTCTCTAGTCTGGCACTTGTTATAGAAGAAAATGTTTGATATCTTCTGGAAGACAACTGTACATAATATTTGAACATAAAGTTATGGTTATGTTGACCTTGACATCCATTATTAGTGAGAAAAATAGCAATTAGCAAGCCAGCTGTTGACATATTCTATTCTAGCTAGCTAGCATTAGCTCGGTCAACTATTGTCAATTATTGTTTGTATTTTTTTTTAAATCACAGTTGCATGTATCGTTGATATAGTAATACAAAACTTGTATTGTTTATAAAGTAGTAAACACAAAATAAAAATCTGTGATAATCAAAAACAAGATATTTAATGAATACTTATATATATATATATACATACACACACACACACACACACACATATATATATACATATACCGTTATCGTTTCCTAACCATAACCAAATGCCTAAACCTAACCACAACATGAGCACACTGTTGCCACAACAGAAAACTGAAAATTTAACGGAACGAACCGTAATGTTGTAACATACAGAAATGTGAAGTTTCAACATATTCGCCGTTTGTAGAAACATACTTTGCCAACATTTATTCTGATGATTGCGTTTTTTGTAATAATTGTTGATATAAAAGATATTGATTATAGCTGTTTTTATCATCTTAAAAAAAATGGGTGCACAAAAACTCAGATTTTAAGGATTAAAACACATCACACACATACAAACATAACACAGATAAACCCACTCCAACAAAGTGAGGGAGTGAGTGAGCGGCAGCGCAGAGGCGGGACACTGCAGTTGTAATGTCCTTGTTGTGGATAAATTGCGTGTTGAACATATGCCACTGGGATGTGAGCTAATTAGCCAAGGTTGAGTGGGACCCTGGGGGGTGCGGGGGTGAGGGAGGGGCTGCCAAGGTCAAACCCATAAGTGTGCATGTGCTACTGAATCCATACGGCACAATGGTCCCCCTGTCCCACTCTTATGGGCTCACTCCACTCAGTCTCCTCGCTGTACTTAAGTCTGTCTTCACTTTAACAAAACATACCTTCATTCCAATTATCTCACCCTGCTTGACACGAAGGGTTTACTCGACAGCAGCGTCGTAAAAATACATTTAGACATAACAGCAATCAAAATGCAGATTGCCTCACCTGCTTACCTGCCTCCATCCTCTCTTGCCCTTTCTGTCTCTCCCTGCTTGTCCTTGCTGTTCTATGTATCTTACCCAAATATATGTCACGCTATAAAATTATGCACCTTTTTCATATGTATAGCCATTACTGAAAACACATGTAAGGCACACACACATCAGTGCGGAAGGCTACTGAGTGAAATATGAAATATTGTAGCCGTGGGGTAATAATTTATGTCCCTCCTATCTCTAGCTTTATTGGTCTCACAGTGACTACAGTATGAATATTTTTGCCTTACAGCATATCGAGGACAGGGTCATGTTTGCATAAGGAGGTAAATTATGACACTAATAACAACGTCGGCGTGCCAGGAAGAGACGTGGGAGGAGGTGAGGGTGAGGGGGTGAGTGGAAAACAGGAGAGGGCTCACATATGGGGAGGACCAAGGTGAGGGGAAAAACACTGGTAGGTGAAACATTTCAAATAAAGCTGAGGGAAATAAAGGTGTTTGTCTCGTCTCTCTCTCTTTTTTTAAATGATTTGACAGCCTCATTTTCCTTCTCATCCCCAAAAATTCTCATTCAATTTTCTAGCAATGTTTCTTTTTTTCATTTGAAATTTGCGCACCTTGAGCAACAACAAACACATCTTCAGACTTCTGTAATAGATTTACCGCCAGGCTGTGAGTCACGCTGTCTGACTTTGCTTTGCTTCTGTGATACTTGTGTGATTAAAGATCCAGAAAGGCCTTGAAAATGCCATGTTTTTCTGTCTTTTAATATGCCAACCTGAAAGTACTGAACTTTCTTCTTGAAGCACTTTGCAATCACTCATCATCCTCTGAAAACCTCAGCAGTCGCTTTCAGACAATTACTTTTATGCAACTTTGTACAGCATTTCTACTCCACTACATGTCAGAGGGCAATCTGCTTCTCTTTTGTACAAAGCAACCAAAGATTAACTTCACTAAAACCTTCAAATTTCAAACACTAACTTCTCTTTGCTATTTGGCTCCATATGAGCCTCTTTTTATGCTGTTTAATACAATTCAATGTTAACATCATGGTGATCTTGTATTGTGGTGCATACACACAGCATACATGATTGGAAAGGCTCAACATCTGTGTACATTATTCCCACTTTATTCAGGCCTGTTCACCTTGAGCTTTTCATGGTGGTAAAGAGAAAATAGTTTTTATTCTATCAGAGCTTTTGCATGAGGTAATGAAATATGTAGTTTTTAAAGGTGTGCAAATATTGTGCTCAGAACACCTGCACTTTTAGAAAATGTTAGGTTCAATTCAGACAAAACAAAAGGTGAGAATTTCTGCAGAAAGACAACCAAAAAACACAGTAAGACAAGGAGACCATTAAAAGTGCTGGTAGGATGTCAAATTCCTTAAAAACAAAGACGGCTGTTTTTGCTATCCATTAATTTTACCCAGCACAGTCACAACGTTGCCCAATTGATTCATGTGTCGCACATTTAAGTCACTTTAACAAACACTAAGAAGGTAGGATATATCTCTAAAGTAGCACCTTCACCTTTTCTTCCACAAAAAATCCAGATGTGGGTGTGGAGACTTAATAAGTCAAATTCATTGAAGAGACAAATACACACTATTACAATAAAAGAACAATTTCTATGTCACAAACTACAGAAAAGTGTGGCTGATAATAACTATAATCCATTTGTCATTACATACAAGAGGTCCATGGGAACAAAGTATTAGTACAGTTTTAGGAAAAAGTCATAGTCATGCATCATCCACTTTGCAAAAACACATAGCCAACCAGGTAAAATGCGAGAGATCCACAAATCAACGTAGTGTTAAAGGTGCAACATGTAAGATATGGTCATCTGTCAGAACTAGGACTGGGACTGAACACAGCCTCTGAGACCAACAGATGACCGGAGCCACAGTACAGAGGTGATTTACAGCGGCTCTGCCCAGGGCTATGACTCCGGACTAGATGACAGCAGAGGTGTGAAGCAGGAGAGCACGCACAGATAACGTGAGGTTTACTTTGCTTCTCCTTATTTGTGAACACAGATGGCTTGTTAGGCTGAGCTAATTTGGTAGCTTCCGGCTAGTTGGGCTTGTTTATCTAACTAGGCTCGCTTCAGCTCCACCCACGCTCCACCTTTTTGCCCATTTTTGATTGAGCAGGAGTTGGGCGGTGTCAGGTACTAACTTCAGCAGACATCTCTGCAACACAGTACGTATACGTCTTTGCCATCACGTCAACACTGTTGTTTCTTTACATTTTATAGAAGATGTTGGATGCATTTTTGAAAGTTTTAAGCAAAAATTCTGGCCAAATCGTAGATATTTCCCCTTTAAAACATAAATGCAGGGCTCAGAGTAAACTAATGCAGAATAAACATGTCTAGTAAAGAAGAATAAACATGTGAATGAATAATGAATCCTTTTTTTTTTATCCAGCCAGTTGCCATCCACAGTCACGTGGGTACTGTGCACTGTGATATATAGTCATGCATTACCACATTATGTTCCCCAGCCCTTTGAGCGCCAGATCCTGCTGCCCCACTGTCTCTCAAGGTCTCTCTCTGTCTGCTCCTGCTCAGCCAAGGTCACCCACTCCGCTGCAGGCTCTCTGCAACCTTGAGCGGCTAACTGACCGGGAAATGTGTGTTCTCCCGTTCCACCACCTACGTATCCCAGTGTCAATCAGCCAGATACAGAGCAGGACTGTCATTAAATGTTCCAGCGTGCTGCCACTTGGACATTAGGCCACTCCGGAAGATGTAATCTGAAAAAAAGCACACATTCGCTCAAGGCCATCCAAGAAATTAGTAGAAGGCATTCAGCTTCTGGGCAAATGACAATTGATTTAAGTGCCTCAATACACCGGCTGTCAATGGTGTGGTGTTTGTGTGTGTCCAAGTGTGCATTCTTTTTTCAGATCTTTGTGAAAAAACTCATTCATGAGTGTAAATAATAAGACATGATAGAAGTAATTGGAAATGTGTTTGTGTGCATGCATGTGTCTGTGTCTAATCCGGTAAAGAGCTTCAAAAGATCTTAACTATCAATAGACCTTGAGAAAAGTGTGATAGAGGTTCTTAAATGACACAGCCACAAAGAGAAAAAAATATAAGTAAACAGTATATGACTGTTCCAATTAACAAGGCCACATACTAAAAGCTTTTTAAATAAAGGCAAGCCACAGAGTGCTACAGAGCATTAAAGCCACAATAGTGAGAGTGTATCCGGGACCTTGGCTTTGATATGAAATCTTGTGGCCTTGCCTTTACCGCCCTCCATGGTAAAAGCTCTTTGTGACGAGGAAATTACTTTATGAACCTCTGAAAGACGCTCCAACACTTCAGCCTCCCTGTTAGTTTCATCGCTAGACCATGAGAGAAGTGTGTGTGTTTTTTTCTCCATTTTTTGAAATCACTGCAGCTTGCCATTGGGATTTAATCACTCTCAGTCCCTGCCCTTATTTCATGGCTTCCCCTTCAGTCTTTGGCCTTAGTGTCACTTTTTCTTAGAGAGTAGAACTACTGCTAATTAGGGAAAAAACTCTAAACTATTTGCCTTTCTATTCATATTGTATTTGCAGCCAAATAAGCAACACTCAGTGAAATCAATCTGTTGACAAGGAAAGGTAAATCATTTGTGTAATTTGTTAAAATTGAGGTTTGTGAGTAAACACTCACAACCTGTGTGTGTACTTCTGCAGTATGGAGCTTTACCTTCAGCCCTTTTAACAATTCTTAACCTTGGCCAGAACAAGAGGTCTGTTTTTCATTTTTCCCAAGGTCTGTGGAAATCAGTCTGTTTGAATATGCTCACACTGCCGGGCTTGGCATTGGGTGAATTATATTTATATGTGAGCGTGTTTTTGTTTAGGTCTGTAAGGATTCGGTTCCTTTAACATGTACCTGGAATGTTCAATCCGGATAGAGGCAGAAATACCAAACATGTGTCTCTGCGGCCTTGAGACTTCACAGGGCTCCGACTGCCGGCGCTCAGCTCGGTAAACACAGTTTCCTCCTGTGGCTCTCTGTTTGGACAGGAAACAAGGAAGCTGATCAAACACTGACTCAGAAGGCCATGGCTGCACTGAGCTGGAATGGAGTCGCGGGCAAAGCACTTCGAATAGGGGGAAACGTGATAAAATAACATGTCAGTGTTAGCGTGTGTCTGTCTGTCTGTCGTTTTGCAGCCCTGCTGAGTTCCTCATTTGTGCTGGAGCAATATTTTGCCAAAACAAATCATGCAGAATAGATAACAGTATCTCAAACTTGTGTTTTGTTTGCACAGTAGGGAAACCAGTATCTCAAACACGGTGTCAGATTTGGTGTTAGTGCCTGACTGCCTGCGTGCTGCAGATTTACAGCAGTACTTATGACATCATAGATGAGCAGCGGGGTGCAGATGATAGGAAGCATTAGCTGGATGGATAGATGTTGGGTGAGGGAGGAGGAGGAGGAGTGAAGGAAAATGGAGGAGTAGATGGTGTGTGTCAAAGTCATTGGGGTTAATAAGTTCGGTGATAATGCTTCCCCCTTGTGACTGTTTATTAAACTGCACACTTTGGATCTCTTCATCATTAGCAGGAATGCATTGACATAAACATAAACGACCGACCAGTTTATATGTGTGGAATGTGTATTTGGGCACAAAAATATGTATATTTAAATGTGGTATTCTTTACTATCTGTTTAAACACACAGTATCAAGTGACTGTAATGGCCTTTGTACTGGGTATTTCAGCTGTATGGCAAAAAAT
Organism: Pagrus major; assembly: GCF_040436345.1. NCBI lineage: Eukaryota > Metazoa > Chordata > Actinopteri > Spariformes > Sparidae > Pagrus > Pagrus major. The sequence continues at coordinate 13,055,228 of NC_133223.1, forward strand.
ATGTCACACTCTAAACATAAAAAGAGGGACAGTTGACCCTCTAAATCAAAAATACATATTTCCCCTCATACCTATAGTGCTATTCATCCATCTGTTTGGGTGTGAGTTACCGTGATATAAAGATGTCGCCTTCTCTCAAATATAATGGAACCACTTGACACTCAGCTTGTGGTGCTCAAAGCGCTTAAAAATACATTTGAGCAATGTCTCTTTCCAGAAATTATGACGCCGAAAATAGACCACAGATTGTTGTGAGCAGTTTCTTTCTACTGAACCACACACGTCAACCGTATCAGTGGCACCCCCAAGAAGTGGCCAGTGTGGGGCCAAGGCCGCCCTGATACAGTTGCTGGAGGTAGGGCTGCCGCCCAGAGATTTTCAATTGCCCCATCTGGCCACCACACTCCTCCTCGGCCAACCTGTAATGTAATCTTTCTTAGCTAGCTTAGTTAGCTAACCTCCAGTGAGAAGATGGAGGCTTCCTTCTTAGGTTGGCGGGTGTAGTTTGTTAGAAAGAAAATAGTTCCATGAAAGTGCTCACAACAAAGTCTGTGGATCATATTGAGTAACCAGGTCAGGATTTCTGGAAAGAGACTTTGCTGGAAGACATCTCCACTGCAGATATCTCCAAAATTTAGCAACTCACACCAAAACAGTCCAGATGGATGAATAGCACTACAGATAAGAGGAAAGGATAGGATGTATTTTTGATTTTGGTTTGAACTGTCCCTTTAAAGAGACACTTAAGATTTTCACAATTAATTACCTGGTTAAAAAAAATCTTTAAAGCACATCTATTCCTTCACTTTCATTGCAAGAAACCCAGACGCTATTAAAATGTGAATATTTCAAGTTTAACGGCTGGACACAAGATGTTTCCTGCTTTACTGGAAGGTCCATCCTCTGTGTCTGCACACTGGAGGTTTCAAGCTCCACATCACACTCATGTGAGCTGCACATTGAACCACAGTCGACTTCAAAACTTGTTGTGATGTAACAGAATCATGCTCGTGTGAACACGTTAAATTTAAAGAGGGAAACAGATGAATGTAAAAAAAACTTTACACATACATACTAAGCCATCATCCAAGTGGAGTAAGAAAAAGAAAAACACATATGTGAGTGGAAGCTGGTGAGTTTATTCCACAGAAATAAACAAAAGTGGGGCATAGCTGATGAACCAATCCATTTTATTATTTTGGGTTGGTTTCTGAAATGACAGGGATGCTGTGGTCTTCTGCATTCAACCACAGAGAGACTTTTTTTTATATCAGATAAAGAAATGATAACCAGACACACAAAGTGTTCATCGTTGATCAAAGACGTGACCGGCTGCGTTAAGAGTAGGAATGTGATGGTGTTGATGTGTTGTTCTGTTTGAAATGAAGAAAAAAAAACCATGAGAGATCAGTTTCAATTTTCAGTTCCTGTTTTTATTCTCCTTTCGAAAGCCAAAGCTGCACAACAGCAGCACGCCACATGCACATATGCCAGTTACATGACTGCATATAAAAAGACGATTCATGAATAGAGCACTCTCTCCCTGGAGTTACTAATCACATACAGAATTTGCTTTCAACATCATCCTTTCAACAGCTCTTAAAAGAAAAAGAAATACGTGAAATGCAGTTATAATACATTTCCTTCTAGTTGTGGCTGATGAAAAACTAAAATGAAAGGCAGAATTGGATGACTGGGTTCCTGGACACTGGGGTAACTCCTCTTTAATTCTCTGTGAGCTGCTCCCTGCTCGCCTCATTTGAAATCTGCAGAAAGGGAGTACTGATCGCACTTGACTGCATGTCACCAGTCACCCGCAGCAGGACGCTGAGAACCATGTCCTTGGCCAGGCCGGCCTCCAGGTTGCCTTCCCGACTCAGCTGCAGAGTGATCTGGTCTATGCTGGTCAGGACCAGCTCTGAGCCCAGCAGGGGGCAAATGGGGCCTGGGTCAGAATCCCCCTCCCTGGCCATGTTCTCCATCATGTATTGCTGGTATACATCCATGAGTTTCTGCTCCAGGTAGTGATTCAGAAGAGAGTTGGAGAATGGAGCCTCACGCTCCTGGAACAAAAAGCTCCGATCACGGGTGCTCCCCATTCTCCAGCGATTTGACCCTCCCCTGAGTGGATGCAGAAGTCCCCCCTGAGACGTCTGTCTCGGAGGAGACTCCTCCACAGCTGGGAGGACATCGCAGGACTGGAGGAAGGGCCCTGCTGCCTGGCCCTCAGCGCCAAGCCGCAGCTCACCATCATTGGTTGAGAGAGGCAGCACCTGGTCACCTCCAATATGGAGGTCGCTGTAGTTTTGACAGATGCTCTGACAGGAGGAGGGAACCAAGAAAGGGGAATCACCATCTGAGCAAGCCTGAGCCGGGATCTCTATCTCTGGAGAGATCTGTCTCCCTGACTGGACTCTGTGGAGATCCGATGACTGCAGCGGAGAAATGTACAACTCCGCTGACACACTCCTGTTGTCCAAACAACCTGTCTGCTCGGGGGAATTGTGATAAACGAGTGGAGCGTGTCTGGTGGAGCCCGGCATGAGGGCAGCAGCTGCTCTCGGCAGCCCACATGTCCTCTGAGGAGGGAGGGGATCCAGCTCCCACAATTCACCATAGGTCATGCTCAACAGTCTGCCTTCACAAAGCATGGCTGCAACAAAGAGCACAACACAGACAATTTATTGTTTATATTCTATTGTAATTTTAATATTCAAATATCTGTTTATACATTTCCTGTGTGTGTAGCATGGGCGGGCTACTACATATCTCATTATGCAGTCCCTGTATCGTATAATGGAAATCTTGAACTGCATGTTAATATTCAACACTATCAGCATAAATGTATTTATTCATTAATCGTTACTGTTTATATGTAGGAACACATATAAAGCATGGGCTGTGCCACATACCACAGAATGTATAGCCTCAGTTAGTTTGCATTGACTGTCCCTATGTGTAGGAGCTGACCGATATGGTTTTTCAGGGCTGATACTGAGATCAACTTTTAGTAATCAAGGAGACTGATAACTATGGAAGCCCAATAAAAAATATTCAAATGGTAAGTCATAGTTACTGATTAAAAAAAGTCATTAATATGGGATAAAAAGCCCCAAAACTATCTTTTAATTTTGACTTTTTTCTCATATTTTTTTTTCACTCATAATTATGACTTACAATTGAAATATTTTTTTAATCAAAGATAAATTTTCATCTAATTTTTTTTCTTTAACTGGCAGATATGGGCTTCAATACATATATATCTATATATATATATATAGATAGATATATAGATATATATATCTATATACATATATATATACACATACATATATATATACATATATATATGTATACATATACGTATATATATATACATATATATGTATACGTATACATATACATATATATGTATACGTATACATATACATATATATATGTATATATATATATATATATATATATATATATATATATATATATATATATATATATATATATATATATATATATATATATGCAGTTAAAACATCTTGGTGTCAAATTTTGAATAACCAGTCATGTAGGCCTAATGTAACTAAGTACAACATTCATGTAGTGTATTTTCATTTTCTGCTACATTTATTTGAAAATTTCAGTTACTTTGCCGATTCTGATTATTCAGTGCTTATACGCTATCACTTGTGACATGTAACCAATCAGGTAGTGTTGTAGGCGGGACAGAGTGGTGACTGCAGACAGAGAAAGGATGCTGCATCATAACCAAAGTAGCACATTTTAAAATTCATTTATTTCATCGGCAATCTGACAACATAAAGCATAAAACACAGACAGTGATATCAGATAAGTAAAACTCAATGACAAACAGCAGATCTTTCAAGACTACATGAATGGTCTTTTATGAGTCTAATTCATTCAATTCCATATCAATTTGAGTTCTGTGTGTAAGAGGGTCAACATATTGATCTCCTAAAAGACATTTGTTAAACACAGAATAAAGGAAAGATCCAATAATCATGAAAATAAATCATACTCCTCTAAAAACAAACGCCATCCTACCTCAATCACAGACTCTCCGCTTTCAAGTTCCTTCCACAGTCTTTCTAACAAGGAAAAGTTAGAAACATTGCATTTTCTGTCAACGCAGGCGACCAACTGTGCATGTATGTGCAAGTGTTGTTTTATACTCACCCCAAGAGGAAGTGGGAATAGTCAATATTTTCTCTTTCTTCCCATTTCTGCATTTGGGTTAGTACTAAATACTCTCTAAATCAACATCTTAACAATATCTTCTGTAAAAGAGTTGTTTCAGACAGGCTGTGTACATTCCCCTCCACTTCTTTCTTATGTAAGTTATTTTCATTGTAGTCTTATGTAACAATATGCCTTGTTTGTCTTCCTGCCAAATGAAGTGAAATGGCAGATGTTTCATTCTTATGAAGGCAAAAATAATCTGTAAAAATGAACCGCAAAAGTTTTGTTTCTTTTAAAAAAGAAACAGGTGTGTGTTTGAGGTTAAAAGCAGAAAGGGAAGTCACATTTAATGTGAGCAAAAATATCAGGAAACAGAGAGCTGGACACATTCCTGTTTTCGTTTTTTGTGATAGGTCACATAGCACACAGGTGGTGTGTTAACTTAGACCCCTTAAAGCTTCACTCCTCTTGTTATCAAAGCAGAAGTGTGACTTCACGCTCAGTTATGTAACTACAAGTCATCACTTCCTCCTTGAAACTCAGCCTGCTCTTCAGCATGTTTAAGTAACTGCTGAATTTAGCCTCAGACGGCTTGATGACACTTTTTGACCTTTTACCATATTCTTATTTCTTCTCCTCTCTCCTCGTCTGGCAGAAACTTCTGAATGAATCAGTTATCTGGTGAAAGTGAAGGAAACTTTCAGACCATATTTACAGCTGGGATTTTTCCGTGATGGAAGTTCCCTGTCTGCATGTGCCTCTTGTATCGAGGGAAGCGCGACAATAGGAAACATGAGAGAAAATGATTTATTATTAATCAAGCGAGGAAACCTAGACATGAGTCAACATCATTCTATCACTTCTGGAGTTTATAACAACATCCGGGTCGTTTATACAGCTGGATTTGTTATTATGATCTTCATATAAACATACAAATTTGAAGATTTAAACTCATCCTCAGTTAATCCTGTGATATGTTCTTCTTTAAGGTCTGGTGGTGTATTAATATGGAGGATTTTAAAGGTGCACTATGCAACTTTTTTACAGGCCTATAAACAAACAGACAGAGCTCTTTGTACATGGAAGAGCAGTTTGCAAGAGCGAACATTATAAATGTACTATAGAGCTTTATGTTCACATTTGTATTTGTAAACCTTAGAGCAAAACAGGCTTGTGCTTTGAGCTTTGAGAACAAAAACAGCACATTTCCCATCTAAAAGTCCTACAGTTCAAGAATATAGGAATGGTGCCTACATTATTGTATAATTAAATGCATAATTCAATAAATAAATACATAATTATATATCAAAATGCTTAAATAAATGATTAAATACATAATTACACAAGTTATAATAAATAATAAATATGCAATTTTGTAATTAAATAATCGTGGCAATTAAACATTAAATCACATCATTATTTATTCATTTATTTGAGCATTTAATTATAAAATTATACATTTAATAAGCATTGAGTTATCCATCCATTATCTGAAACCGCTTATCCATTTAAGGGTCACGGGGGGGACATTGGTTGAGCAGCGGGGTGCACCCTGGATAAGTTGCCAGTGACAAACAACCATTCAGGCTCACATTCACACATAAGGACAATTTAGAGTAACTGATTAACCTAACTTTTTTGCATGTCTTTGGACTGTGGGAGGAAGCCGGAGTACCCAGAGAGAACCCATGCAGACACGGGGAGAACATGCAAACTCTGCACAGAAAGGCCCCGCATTAAGTTATATAGCTAATTATTAATTAATTTAGTTAATTATATATTTAATAAGCATTAAGTTATATAATTAATTAATCATCCATTTATTTTAGCATTTAATAATAAGATGATATATGTTTTTAGATACTTATTTTTATATTTGGGTTTGGCCCTTAAAGCCCTCCATATGTTAACAGGTGGATTCACGGCCACGAGCAGCAACACTTCAGGCCCAGAGCTGGTCGCATAGCTGGTGTTATATAGTCCAGTCCAGTGTGCTGTGAGTCAGGATATCTGACACAGGCCTGCTGCTCGGCAGTAATGGAAGCACACAGTGTCGGGTGACCGGCCCGTTGCTACAGCAATGTTGCTGAGCAACATCCGATAACACTGAAGACATGTTGAGATCAGGTTAGACAAGAGACTCACATCTGCCTCTGTGGCACAGTGCGCACAGCCTGCTGATTTCAGCACCCTGGACAGCGACAGGCCACAGTGAACAGCTCCGGTCAGGGTGAAAGGAGTTTGTTTGTTTGTTTGTTTGTTTGTTTGTTTGTTTGTTTGTTTGTTTGTTTGTTTGTTTGTTTGTTTGTTTGTCTATCTGTCTGGAGAGGTATTGGTTGGCCTTAAGAGACGAGTATGGATGGATGCTTGACGAACACTAAGGAATCTACGTGTGTGACCCTGAAAGACTCCGTGTAGAGGAATGTTCAGGAAGATCAACAATGCGTTCCGTCCAAACCATCACGGACACAGAGGACGGGATGGTTCCGGCGGTCCTGGCGGTGGGCTCCGGTCCGAGCAGGACTACCACAGCGCCTGCACCGTCCGGCTGGTCCGCAGCACCTCCATGCTGGTGGTGGGGGAGAGGAGTCAGGCACCCGCCGCAGGCTCCACTTTAAAACGGAGCAAGAGCACCGTGAGCATCGAGTCGACCTTGTACTATTATCAGAGACAAGAGGACCGGATATGGCTCTACTCTCAGAACCAGAACTGCCTCGAGTACCTGGAGGCACTTGTGGCGTTGAGACGGCAGTACACAAAGAGTGTGAGTGACTTGAAAAGCAGCGATGCCAAGGCCACAGTGTCCTCCAAGAAGAAGCCGGCCCCGCCGCCGCCTCACAGGGAAGAGCCGGTAAGATCACAGCAGCTATCAGAGAGCGCAGAGCAGGAGCTATCACACACAGATGTTCTCCCGTTTCTTTATAACCGCAGATATCAAGAGCCAAAGCCTCCGCGCCTCCGGTCCCCGCAGAGGAGGACACTTTGCAGTTCTTTGATGCGGTCATCGCCAGCTGTGACAGCGAGCCTCTGCGCAAACCTTACCAGGATGATGGACACGCAGATGTGGACTTCATAGGTGTGTTTGAAAACCTTCTCCCATCCCCAAGTTCAGATGCTGATACTGTCTGTGTGTCCTCTTCTCTGTCCAAGTCCCTGCAGGGTTGAGAATGTGTCCGGTGGTCTGGAGCAGGGCTTCTCAAAGTTTCTTCTGACACACATTTGACCGAGGATCCCTATTTGATGAGATTTTGTCCCGGGGTCCTCCATCTGCTATGAATTTTGTTTTGAGATGCTTTTAGTTTCATCACATAAAGTGTATGAGCTCGTGACCCAGATAGTCATGCGTTGTTGTGATCAGTGTGTCGCCCCTGGTGGCCCCCGGACCTCACTTTGAGAACCGCTGGTCTGGAGACCTGTAAATATAGAGAGCAGAGGTAGATTTACTCAAGTACTGTAAGTTTTACACACAAAATATTACATAACTTCATAATGCAATGCTTTACATACAAACCAACATTAAGTACTTTTACTCAAGTATTGTAATTTTAAGATGCTTGTATTTCCATTTTCTGCTTCACTTTCACTAAACTACATTTTAGAGGCAAATATAGACATTTTTACTCCACTACATTTGTTTGATAACTTTAGTTCCTAGTTACTTTGCAGACTGCATGCTGCATCAGAGCCAAGGTGGCAATTTTTAAAATCAATTTATTTAATTAGCAACCAGAGTGACAAAAAAAAATATTCCAATAAACAGAAAATGCTGAATATCAGATCTGAATATGGGCTGACCCACAGTCTGTACAGTACGTAGATGTAAATATATGTATAATTTACTTTTACATGCCAGAAAGTTACTTCTGATACGTAAGTTCATTTAATATCAAATACTTTAAGACTTTTATTAAAGAGTCACTACTGGATGACTTTTACTTTTACCAAAGTAATATTTTAACACAATATCTTTACTTTTAACAGCTGACATTAAAATGTTGCTTACACGTTAGTGTTTTAATAATTATAATAATAAGCCTACGCATATAAACATCACAGGGGCTGTTCATGTGCCACACTGAGTGCTGTTCTTTGTTTATTTCCTCCACCACCGGAGTGCGAAGTAACTTTAAGTATATTTCCTCAGGACCTGTACTTTACCATATACTGTAAATCTGAGGTACTTGCATTTTACTTGAGTATTTCCATTTTATACCACTTAACTTCTAGTCAACCCCATGTAATTGGATTTGATTCACCTCATCCAGTTACATTAAAACACCATATTAACACAAATATAACACTCAGAAAGGGGCCATTCATAGAGCACTGTTACTTTGGATACTTGAAGCATATAAAGCAGATAATACTTATTTTACTCAAATATTTTAAATGCAATACTTGTAGAAGTATTTTCTCTACTGTTGCTTTTACTTCTGTGATGAGCCTCGACTCACATTCACGGCACACCCACCCAGGTGTGTTCACTCACTGTGCCTGATTAGACCTCGTCAGCTGTGAGTGTACAAACTGAGCTTGACTGACATGTTTATCAGCTTCCTGTCAGAGTTGTTGCACCTGTTCAGGCAGGATAAATTACACTTTAATCATACTAAATAAGTATTATAACATGAGCTTGATGTTATCACAAAGTTCCTTGACAACTTCATCTCTAACTCTGCTCAATTCAGCCATTTAACAATTAAAAAACCACCTGTGTGGCGTTTCAATTTCAAACACGACACATCTCAAAGGGAAATATTGTGTACTTTACTCCTTTCACTTGTCAGTCGTAGTTACTAGTTTATATTGTACTTCGCTTTATATAAAGCATGCCATACTGTATATAGTAGTGCTAGTAGTTGTTGTTTGTAGCAAAAAAAGAAAAGAAGTACTTTGAGAAGTACTCAAGTTGGTTTTGCTGTAGTAGCACCCATTCCTTTAATCAAATGACATGTATTGTAACAGTGCAGGATTGTTATATCACTACTTTGACTTCAGTGAACATTTATTTTTGGCTCATCTCTGCAAGAAAAGCACAGGTGCCACTAATGATGTTAATCAGGGCTCAGCATGAAGCCACAGAACTGAGCTGAATCCAGCTGTAATTAGTGTTATTGATTACATCTGAGTGTTTCCTGCTTTGACATGTTCAGATGTAAGCTGTCTACTTCTTTCACCACTGGTTGGATGAGGTAGCGAAAAGGTCAAGTACGGTTGGAATATAATTTGTAAGATAATTTTTTATGCATTGCTCCTGGTCATCTGATAATCTAAACCAGCTCTCTTAGCTATAATCATTTGGGGTCTTGCAGTCCAGAAGTTGAGATACATAACAGCTCTCACTGTTCATTCCCCACAGTGGCCTCCAGCTCGGCCGAACACGACCTCCACTCCAACTGGGTCCTGCGGGTTCCTCGGGTCGCAGATGACTCCAAGCAGAAAGCGGTTCAAGATTGTGCCAAGGACAGCGCCCGGAGGAAGAAAAACCAGAGTGGGTCAACGAGTAGCCGACTGCGACTGCAGAGGAACCCGATCCATCTGCCCAAAGTGGTGGAGAGTGCATTCCAGACTCTGAGGTTCAAGCCTAAATTAAAAAAGCAGTGAAGCTTGATAGACATTTGAAACCTGCACTGCCACGCTGCTGACGTAGAGCTCCACCTGGTTTGTACAGGACAGACACCGTGCACTGCTGACGATCCATCCGGACATTAATACTTACATTAAACATTGACAGCAATTTCAATAAAGTACATTTAAAACAAGGCAACTCTTCTTGGTCCCAAGTTTTTCACAGCAGGCTTGCCCAGGTGTTACTAATAACATTAACAATGGCTCTGTTCTATTCACGTGTCCTAATGAGTCGTGACAGTGTGACTGATCCAATATGAACAATACCGGGACCCTGAAACTGAAGCAGCTAAATGGAATCCAGCCATCACTAATGTCATTATTTTCTCCTGTGACATGTCAAACTGTCTTATGTGATAAAGCCTTTGCAGTATTATTTGTTTCAGGCATTTTCTAAACCGTTAACTGCAAATTAATATGAATCTAAATGGAAATCTGTGATATGCACCACCAGGATGCCACTTTAAATGAGAGAAATGAAAAACATTTTACAGCACAGTCTGAAATAAAGTCTTTCATTCCTTCCTTCCGACATCTCAAGATTACACTGACCCTTCAGTCAGAGCCGCAGCATTTCTTTTAAGTGTGCCTTTGATCAGAGTTAAATGAGAGAAATGTCCAATATTGTGACAGGTATGGCATTTAAGGTGAGCACAGTTTATGGGTTCAGCTGTGCAGAAGGACTGCAGACTTTTGTGGCATCAAAGCCAACGGCAGAAAATGCAATGTTTCAGCCTTTCGGTGGCTGAGAGGTAAACATATTTCAGAGTGTTGCATGAATACCTGTTGATTTCAGAGCTAGGTTGAGACTCAGCCCAAGGATCGAGTTCACTGAACAGTTCAGAGCCAGCTCAGGTCGTTCTGCTCATCAATGCAGAGGATGAAACGATCTTATATATGAAAGGTATATATACCAAATTAGAAAAAAAACACATTTCTAACCTTTGACATATCCAGCAATGTTGAGATTTTGTCCCTCAAAATGTATTTTACGAGGAGGTGAATATATGTTTTTGCTGCCTTCGAGGCTCTGAATAGGTTTTCATATAAACCGATGATCCTCAATCTCTATCTGCATACTTATATACCACTGGCCTTTTGTTAACATGCTAAAACCTAACAAACATTTATCTGGTAACAAAATCAATCCTGCATAATCACTTGCCATTATTCTTTTCCGATCTCCGTCTCATCTCATTCAAATCATTTAAAATGAAATCAAACGCCTCAACATTTTCTTTTCTTTATTACAAAAACACAAACTGTACAACAACTACTTCTTTTCTGCTTTGACCTTGGGACTGAAGAAGGATGACATTGTTTTCATGCCACTCTTGTCCACTTTAGCCAGACTTTTCTGAGCAGCAGTCATCTTCTTGGGTGGCTGGAATAAGCGGGAGAAAAATCAACCTGATAAGTCAACAAATTTGCACATTGATGGCGCATTACATTACATATTGTGAACTTAAATTAAAGCTGAGAAAAAAAACACACTCCTACAAGTCCCATTGACCCAGAGGAAGCTTAAGGGAAGCAAGAGGAAGACTAGCAACACTAACAATCACTCAAGGTCTTTAAAGAAAAAAAGACTTGGAGATGAAAGCAAACAAATGATCTGTGAAGCCATTGTGTAATAATCAATGCTGCTGATCAAAGCCTCCAGTAACTATTTGGTCTATTCAGGCAGACTGCCTTGTACACACTCACTTTCCGAACAAAGTCTGCGCTGTTGAATTTGGTGTAGTCCTCTCCAGCCTCCACCGGATTGTCTGAAAGTTTCCGTTTCTGCCAAACGAGGAAGTAAGAAAAGCTTTTCATGTCAAAAAGCACCAAACTTTTTAACCATAGACACACGCCACTAGAAGCCGGGATGTGGTCACACTGTCGGGGACAAAGCTCTCATAACCAAACTTAAAAACACAGAAGTTCAAAGTGAGGATTTCATCTCTAACGCGTGATCAAAAATATGCAAATGCAACAATGTTAGAGCAAGGTGAAGGACTACAGAGAACATGCACAGCGCATTTGAAAAGCTGTCGAAGGAGAAGAGAGTAATGCTACAGACCTGACTCACGTCAAAGAGAGACATTAACGTACCTTTGAAGGAGGTTCTGTCTCCTTAGGGCTTGTGAGCTCTGGTAACCTGTGGAGTAGAGGCACACTTGATCAGCATCACCACCATACTTTAGGAATGATAATGATTGTAACTTACAAGTTGGGCTGAACAATTAACCAAAATATTATTAATATTAAAAGTGCAACATGTAAGACTTTAAGTTGCAAACATTCAAATCTTAAATAAATTGGCAAAAGACTGAAAAAAACAAACCAAATTTTGGTTCTGTGTTGTAGTAATGTAGTTCTTTGACATCTAGAAGTTACTTGGTCCTGCATAAAAAGATGAGTGCCACAGATGTTGTTAAACATAGCTTCAGAGCTGAAAAACCCACTTTGAGTTATTTTGACTAGTTTTTCCAAAGAAGGATTTTTTTAATTTCTTTGAAACTTTAGTATGTGAAAGTGCTGATATTCATTGCAAATATATAATAAAATGCAAAGATCTTACGTAACTCCTTCATTGTTTATGATTCTTGAAATTAGCTATTATTTGGTACTTTTAACTCGCTGTAATGTTACATTCAGTGGTTTTATTTCATCAGTAGATTTTAGTGCCGTGTTGACTTCAGGTTTTCTATCTGTCTGATACCTGTTGAGCCCGTTTTTCATTGGGTTCTAGAAATTTGCAAGCTGCACAGCTAACTGAGATAACTAGCTAACCGCCACTACAGTTAGCAGCACTTAGTGGTTACTTTGGCGATGCCCCCTATTTGTTTTGAGTATGAAATCAACAGGTGGCCAATTCTTACATACTGCACCTTTGATACATTCTGAATAAACAGCGACCACTGCTCTGTGCAGCAGCGGGGGGCGTGGCTTCAGCACTTCATGGCTCTGCAGACGGAAGGGCTCACGGGTAAGTAGACGTAAACAAAATGGCAGTTAGCTTAGTTAAACAAGCCTGGATGAGTAGGGAGATGTGGTCAACACAGGTTTCCTATTTGTCAGCAAGAACTGGAGGTGAGATTTTAAGCTTCTGTCAACAGCAGTGTGCTAGCTAACGTTAGCCTCAAGGGCTACAATGTTTAACATTGCTTGGCAATCGTAAATATCGAACATGTTTGACATTATCAGGGCGGCCCTGATGAGTCTGTGAGCAGTTAAGGGGACTTGAGACTGGATTTGTAAACCCCTCACATTACCAGATAATCTGTGCCGAACAGCATGTTTTAAACGGGCACTGCACTAGTACAAATGTAAATGAAGCGCTGTGGTGCTGAGGAGATGCTGGGGCATAAAAATAATTTTCTCATGATATAAAGAAGCATGCTTGTTTGGTAAAGACCATGGCTTAAATCATGACTCATATCCAATATCTGTCAAATTAGTCGCTATATGACTTGTTTTGCACATTGTTCAGCCCTACTTGTAGATGCTGGATGTCTGGACTTACTGCAAGTGTTTGAGAAGGGCTTTGCTCAGGTCTTCACTGATGTACTCTGATATCAGGCCATGGGCGTAGCGCAGGTAGTCCTCTGTATCATAAAGATGAGAGAATGAGTGGCAGTAATTAGATACATATAATCCTACTTTATACAGGTTGAGGTTGGGGAAACATTCTTTGGGGATCATAACTCATAGACGTAAACTATGCAATATTACTGCCATCTATTGGTCAATGTCATGTCTGCTGCAAAAAAGGAAAAATAGAAAAATATGGAAATGAGGCCTTTAAATGTCTTTTTCAAATGAAGGTAAAACTGGAATTCACACAACAATGAGATAGGACTTAAACAGTGAGGTGGCCTGATGTTAAAGCCACTTACCCTCAGGGCAGTCTGCCTCTGACTTCACTCTGACATATGTTGTAGATTTGACTCCTTCTCCCACAGAGATATTTCTCTTTTTGAGTGCAACAACCGTCCTCTCCACCTACATCGACAAGTAAAGAAACTGTATGTAATTCCACTGTGTGAAATAAATGGTGCATTTCCACACAGAGCGAACGGATATGTTTGAATTTCATATAAGATAGCTGTGATGATTACCTTTTTCTTCAACCAATTCATCGTCTTCTCTTGACTGTATCGATGGAACTTCAGTGTTCCCACCTCTGGAAGTATAAAACACAGCATTTAAACATTGCAATCAGTATAAGATTAAGAGTTTATTGATGTTAGCTTCAAAAATAAAATTCACCTTTTTCCTCTGCAATGTGGTGCAGGGAGGTCAGGGAACGTGTGCAGCTCAGCAGCCTTGAGCAAGCTGGGAATTCTTCATCCATAACAACTTGATCCACAGGCTGGAACTTCCCCTGAGTGGGAAATAAGATATTGTGACTTCATAAATAAGTTCATTTGGTATCAAACGGTCAGTCTGTTGAGACTCCGGTGCAGAGTTAACGCCTTCTGACAACTTCAGAAGGAGCCTTACATACATATTGTATCTTGTTTATTTGACTTGAATAGAAAAACCAATATCAGATGTCCTTGAAGGAGTGATACACGTGGAGCCGTCTCTGCACAGCATCTCCAGCTAAAGCAGCTCTACCCAGACCCGCTATCTACTGTTTGTAAGACAGGTGAAATCTAAAGCAACACAACTCTTTGGCTTAAAGATGAAACACAGCAATGTAGCCTGCCACCACATTATGAATACAGACCTTTTGCTTCCATAACATATCCAGAGTATATTTAATTAGATCGCTCACACAAAATGTGTGATGCAAAAAAGAATTGTCTTAAGCAATTAACTGGGAAAGTTTCATTGCGATGTCTATTACTTATATTGTTACCCTATTCACCATTTCTTGTTTAAAATGTATGGCGTTTAATAACACTTATCTTTAAAGGCCAGTTTCTAAAATTGAGTTTTTTCCTTGCACTCTGAGCCAGACATCTCCACTTCAGTGACACAAGTTTACAGTTTTATTCCGATCCATTTTCTGAAGGTTTTCACAGAGTGGTTTGTTCATATATCATTCATAGCCTGAGTTATATAACATTTAATTTCTAAAAACATGGCAAAAATGTTGTTTTTATGGCTGTTTACAGCATTTTCTGACTCATGGAGTGATACAAACAGACATATAAAATTCCCTCAGTAAAAACTTTAATATATCAACAAAATCAAACAAGAAATTTGAACCTGGCTTTGTCCAATATTCATATTCTTTTATGGAAATGTATGCAAATAAGTGTATATCTATTCAGATGATTCCACATTTTTATATATAAACATACACTTTTTTAGAAAACTTGTAGTACAAAAACTGTATCTTATCCTGTGTTCATGTAATGTGTGATGTCTATTAGTTGTTTCTCCCCCCTCTATCTGCCTGTAGTCTCTCCCCTTAACATCTGTCTCTATGTGTGTTAAATTAACAAGACAAATACAATACAAACAATATCTCTAAAGTTTTGTAATACTAACAAAGAGGTAAACAGATTTAGAGTGCTGTCAGGCTATACAAGAAGCAGTTTCATTGCACAATGAATGCAAGCATCACAATCTAATGATAACGTTCATTAAAAGGTATATCCCCCCCGTAGAGGGGATCACACTCTTACTCTGGCAGGGTATTTAAGGTGCAGAACACGACTGCTTTGCAGTTAAATAATCAGCACAAAAACATCACTGGAACAACCACTGTGAGATTAATAGAGATTCACTTTTCTTACCTCTTTGCCAGATTTAATCAAATAGGGCAACATGAGATAGAGCGGATCCATCGGTGTTACAAAGAGAAGTCTCCCATCTGTTTAAAAAAAAAGAGACACCCATGTAGCAGTGTTTGTAATTGTGATTAGGTTAGTTCAGAGTTACAGTGTAATGAGGAATGAGACCAACCTCTCTGTACCGTCTGTCCGATAAACCAGGAGTGGAAATCTTCTTCAAAGGCTTTGACCTCAAACAGCTGTACATCACCACTACTCAGCATATACAGAGAACCTGCATCTGCAGGATAGAAAAATGAGGAACAGTGTTACTTTCACTACCACATCTTCAAATGCACATCACACAAGATATAGAATTAAATAGCTGAGGAACCTCAGGCACTTTTGTATTTATTGTATTTTTTAACCATACGTTGACTCAATGTGTTACTAGGGCTGCAACTAACAATCATTTTCATTATCGACCTGCAGCAATTTCGATCACCAGTTTTATTTTAAATTATCAAAACTTACATTTGTATTTAGTTTCTCTCTAAAACGTTGGATGTGTCCCTGACAAACAAACTCTAACGAACATGTTGAATGTGTTTCCTTCCTCATTAAACATTTCCAGAGCCAATGTTTAAAGTTCTGAATTGTTTACACTGGACTTGCCAAATATATTGAAATACTGATTTTGATTGCTTGACACAGTTCCAATACTCACTGTCCACTTTATCGATATACTGTTACCAACTGTGTTTTCTGGCTCTCCGGCAGCACCCACGTAGGTCTGCATCTTCCAACTCTAAATTCATTTAGATGCCGTAGTGTTTCACACACATTATATAAGCCTTGTTACATTTATCCTTTATTAAAAAGTGTAAAATCTTATGCCCTCAATGTTGTATTGATGTTAAATAAAACAGATCCATGCACGGCTAGAGGTCAAAAACTTCCAAGAGAGCCTGAAATCATCAAGTCTTTAAATAAATAGGAATACCTTAAATTCCATGATTTCCCTTTTATAAATTCGTTGAGGTTTTTTAAAATGGACTGATGGTTGTACAAAACAGGTAATATGAAGACTTCACCTCAGCCTCTGGAAACTTCTGTTGATAAACCTCAGGATAAATAAATTGTTAGTTGCAGCCACATACGGATCTCGTTATAGTAATAAGGAATATAGACCTGTGGAGGGATTCCTTAGTCTCACAAAAGCTGGGTCAATGTCGTGCTTCTGTGTGTCGATGGCAGAGTCTGTGGACACCAAAACAAAAGTAAGATTCATGACAACTGAGAAGTTTAACACAAGTGATCAACGTTCATTCTCATTAGTAACTTATTCCCATGTTACATGCAGCTTAAGTTAGGGGCACGCTAACATAATGGATAGCAATTCTGCCTCTAGTCATTCAGTTTATGTGATGACAAAGTTATCAAGGTCTAACAACTTTGCTATGTACGTAGCTAAGCTAGCTAGCCTAGCTGGGGTTAGCTCAAACTGACAGTCTCGTCCCGCTGCTGCACCTACCTGCGGCGATGACAACCCAACTGTCACTTTGCACATTAGGTGTTCGCTTCTTTTTGGTGGCCATGTTGTGTAAAACAGCTTAAGGAGATGAGTTTCTGACGACTGGGTTTGTTATTCGTACAAGCTCGAAGCTTCTTGTGGCTAAAAACAGAGTCGGCCTCGCTGGACGTGATGGTAACTTTCTGCCTGACGACATGGGCTCAGAAAAGGCGCCCTTGCTCGGTGCACTTCCTGTGTTTGTCACGCAGGATAAAAACAAGATATTTATTATCGCGCTGACGGTTCATTTGCACCACGTTTTTCAAGCAATCGATACTAAACACGTTTTTAACACACATTCATACTCTGGCGTCGAAACGAGCTCAGAAATAAGCGAACAAGACGCAGTGGTAGACTTTGAAGTCACCCTGCTCACACTGTTTTGAATGCAGTGGTACAGTCCGCGGTGACGTCATGTCAACACGCAGTTCCTCAGTGAGTCCAGCAGAGGTCGCTCAAGAGCTTTGATAATACTTCCCTGGTAACGTTTGGCTCTGTCCTGCACAGTTCACCTCCCAGTCACTCAGCTCATGTCAGTGGTTTGGTCTTCACAGAGAGCCAAAAGGTCGCTTCACTCAGGTGCAGGATGTTTGGTGACCAGTAGTCCTTTGGCACACTGGCCCACAACAGATTGGGGGATCCATCTGTCCTTCAGTAAGAGGAGGGCATCTCTCCCTCTCCCTCTCAGGATATGACACTGTGTGTCCCAGTTGGTTTTCAGTGAGTCACTTGTTTTTTTCCCCTCCTGCACTGTTTATGTGTGTGCTCCGATGGAGATGTGTAGGATGTTTGTGTTGTGTTTTCACATTTGATGACTATAGCTGTGTCATCAATTTGTCTAACTGTTCAGGGGTCCCTCTGATATGTTCGTATGCGCCCAGCTCTTTTTCAAGATGTTGATTTCCCTCTCTCCTAAAGACACCCACAACACGGCTAATTAACAGGTTTTTAATTAGCTTGTTTTGGTAATGAGGAAGGGAGGGATTTGTGTGCTGGGTGACTGAGCTTTTAAACGTCGCCATACAGTGTCCCTGTGGGGAGCGGTGTGATGTAGAGGAAAACTAGAGTCTATGCAGGGTGACTTACGGCTCCGTGTTCTCAGGCTTGCTCATGTTCATGGCACCTTTTTCAGTTTTGTTTTCCTGCGTCACTTTCTGTTCTGTTTTTGTCCATTTTAAAAATAATGTTGCCTTGTAGGCCCATTTTCCCAGATTTGAGGAACATATACACCCTTTGAACACTGCCTCAACTCCTCCTTGAAATCAGTTGGATTTATGTTGCTGTGGCAAAGAGAGCGTGGGTGAGATATTGTCTGTGAATTACTTGTTTTATGGGTCCCGGGAGTATCATACACAACAGTCTGTGCAGCTAAACAGAATATTCCATGAAAGCGCTCTTTCTTTTTGGGCTGCTTGAGGGAACGTCTGCGTCTCTGTCTGCCAGGGAGAACAACAGCGGCCTTTCTGATACACTGGACCACAGACAACCCCAGAGAGCCGAGTCCTCTGTCACCAGCATGCAGACGAGAACAAAGTGGGGCTAAATTTAGGCCCAGATATGGCTTCGTACACCCGGAGACCCCTCCATCCTCTCCTAAATCCACTTCCAACAAAGAGAATTTCAACACATCCAAAGCCGTGTCTGCTCTTTCTGTCTCCCTCTCATTCTACTTCCTGCTTCCCTTTTGTAATTTACGTTTGAGCTTGCTGCTTCTCGTAAGAAATGAGATGATTCTGTGCAGGAAGGAGTTTATTGCAGCCAGCAGGCTGTAGACGGTTGGTCACACTATGCTGAACACATTGAACAGCCACGGTCCCCATTTATCCCACTGGTCTGATTTGTGGAGGTCCAACGCAGGGTGACTGACTAGTTACAGTTCACATCGACTCTCCAACATGCGCTGTGCATGAGGGAGTATTTTACCCTCTTCATCGTCTATCTTTAGGTTTTATTAAGTGAAAAAAAGCTCATTTCAGGAGCATTCATTTTCAGCAGAGTGCATTATTAACCGTCATGGCTGCCAAGAGAAGCAGGTTATAAATAGAAAGACAACATCATTCACAGGCTTCCACTTTTTCTGTGAAGGCACGAGGCTGTTATTTCACGAAGCTGTTACCATTTTGGTTTCCCTACAGATGTAAAACTCCGTCTCCAGCTCAAGGAGGTCATATACACATTGATACACGTTAATAATAGACACGCACACACACGCACACACACAAAACAGATGTGGAGAGAATTCCCCCTGGCAGCAGAAGCCTTTGAGTCATCATCTGGGATTCCCTTCCTCTCACTTCCAAATATGGGTGGGATTGTGAGAGAGCGGGAGGCAGAACGTGGAAGGCAGAGTGGAACCCCCTCGTGATGTCAGAGCTCTGGAACAGTGAGCCTCACGCTGACTGGAAATTCACAGGAAGGAATGTCGGGAATGCCAGAATCACCGAAAAGCTATTCACGCACGCATGTTTGTAAAATCTGAGTCTCAGCACACACACGCCTCATATGCACCCACACACACACGCACATGTACTGGTCCTCGCCAGTCCTCTCACTAGGGAGATATTCCTTCCCGTAAAAGTCTTATTCCTCTTCCCCCCACATACCCCACAAGAGGATGACTCCTTATTCCCAGCATCAGTTGCTTTGTGTGAGGCCTCTGGTTGCATGTGGTATTTCCCCTCTCCCTAAAGGCAGAGAACAGCGTGATGGATTGTACTGTTGTGTGGAGTTAAAATGTGTATTTTGAAATATCAATTTCTACTGCTCATACTTCAGTCCACCTTTGAGGTACATATTTAAGGAAACTATTTGTTTTCTTTTCACCACATTTATCTGAGGGTTTTAGTTAATTTGCAGAACATATGCCAAACTTCAAAAGAATTTAAATTTAAACCATCTAACCGTGGATGGATTAGCTTACAAGGTGGCCCCGGGGGAAAAGAAGCGATCCGTGGGCCCCACTCTCACACTTGTTGCCATTAAGAACCCATCAAGTACCGTTATTTACCAACCAGGAGTCCTCTACTTGAACATGCCCCCGATTTGCTGGGTGTTACGGCAACAAAATAAACAGTGGCCGGCAACATATTAAAAAAAGACACCGTACTCGAGAGCAAGTTTGCAAAAGAAAATGAAGGTTTATTTACAAATGATACCAAAATTTACCAAAACTATGGAAGTCTGGAGGCCATAATGAAGAAAAAGATGGAGGAAGCCTGGGCCAAGCACGCAGTGGCCATAGGATCCAGAACTTCCCTCCCTAAACTAAGAAAAGTCTACATAAATTAAACATCATTAAACAAACAAAGCCACGAAAACAGGACTACCAGGCCTCCATCCTCAAAAAGATAACAAAACACCAACCAAAGACAAAGACAGAGGCAGTCTAAAACAGTCAGGACTGCTCAGTCCTTCTCCTCCACCCTCCCTTTAATATGGGGATGAGGCCGGGCTAACTGCCTGATGAGCAGCACCTGAGTGAAGTGAAGGAGAACAGAGGAGGAAACACAGAAGTGGGGAGCGGGTAACATGGGTGTCAACTAACTTGTGGCAATTTGCGTAATGTATTTTATAAACTGAAAAAAAAAAGTTTTACAGCTACATTGTACAAAGACTACATTTTGAAACCTGACCCCTCTATAAGACAGAATAGGAAATAATAGAAGAGACACATTAATCCACATATCATTTTAGTTTATAAAGTGCTTTAATACGTGCGTTGGTACATTTTATTGAACAAATTTGCAGCTGATCAAACTAGTAGAAACAGTAAACACAAAGTAAACCTGTGTCTAAACATGATCTTTTCCTAACCCTAAACCTGTGTGTGCCTAAACCTAACCAGAGAATAAGCAGTGTTGTCGCAACATAAAACGGAAATTAGAAACAAAAAGTTGCAACATAGAGAAATGTATAGTGTCAACATATCATTTTGCATAAACGTACATGTGCAATATATACATACACTGGCCACTGACCGATCCTTAGACCCGCCCCCTTAGTTTTTGTTGCTAGCTCGGACAAGCTTGACAATAAGAAACATGGCAACGCCGGTCCCGTTTAGCCGACTGCAGCAGTGCTTAATAGTTTCTGGGACTCAGACAATATGGCTTCAAGAAGTCGACCGCAAGGACCACAGTACACAATGGAAGGATACATTCACAATGTTAAGTTTTATGAACACGGCAAAACAACGCGCATTGAGGCCAGGTCATTCCAGTCTGAAGGAAAACAAGAGAAGGCAGACATACTTTCTGTAGAGGCTGAGGATGACATGACTATCAGTCGACATCGCCCCTTCAGTGCTTGGTATGTCTCCTTTACCCCTTCTTGGGATACATAAAGTGCTCTCGGTATTTATTCCTGATACAGACCATGGTGCTGCTGACCATTATACGTTAGCTAGCCAGCTAGCTAGCGTTTTGCTCACATTGGCTAAGATGTGACTGTACATGATGTGACGAGTCCGTGAAGATGTTGGCATCAATATAATGTGATTTTACATCGTCACGTTACCTTTGAACGAACAAGGGGTCTTTGGCAATGGTGTTGATGTTCAGCTGATGTCGAGGCCTACCACACAGCTGGCTCCGCCGCTGGTAGCGCCCTGGCACTGTTGATCTGATTGGTTGAGGTTGGCCCGGTGATAGACGGTGATAGACATGTGGTTCCCTCCTGTCAAGTATGTTCCCTTTTCTAAACAGTTTCTAGCTGTGCCTTTCCAAATAGATTGTGTAACAAACCATCTTGTGCTTCAGGTTGTGATTTGCCGGGTCAAAGTTAAAGGTACCCTATAAAGTTTTTAACCAAAAACTTCCATGGAACCAGCACTGAGGAACTAAACTAGATTTAGGCTATAAGGGTTTTTTTTGCACATTCAAAGAACTGTGAACAACCACGAGGAAACGATGACAGATTGAAAATTGACGGCTGCCTTTAAAAAGCAGTTATCCCACATGAAAACACAACAACACTGAGTTATTCAGTTGTGTTATATATCCAGTGTTGCGTGACTCTGATCTTTGAGTCAGATGTAACGGACGGCTGAAAGCAGTGCTATAAAGCAGTGTTCTGTTTTGTTTGTATCTCGTGCGGATCACACGATATACATTCCTGCCTATGGTTTCACACTATTCCACTGATTATAATGTGCCAAGAAAAGGAGCACTGGGGCAGTAAATTCCAGGGGAGACGACTACAAGCCAGCGAACAAGGATGTTAACTAAGTCATTTTTTTTTCAAATTCAGTTTTGCTGAGAAGACTGAATGTTTCTCCACGAGGCACCTTTAATAAATCACTGAAAACAGACAGGAACATTGTACCACTAAGTTTAGACATATACTGTAAAAAGCAGAAATTTCTTGACCAATCAGACGCTCACTACTTCTCAACAACTGAAATCCAAACATTTTTGCATTATTTTGCTGTTTTGATTCATCAAATGCAGTTTGTTAAATGTGCTGACATGCTGCTTTTTTCTGTTTTATATTATGGTTAGTTGAGTACATTTGGAGTGTGGATTGTCGGCTGGACAAAAAAAGCAATTTGATGATTTTTGGAGCAATATATAAACTAAATAATTAGTTTATTAACCAAAACCATCACTTCGTTCATATACATTATTGGCATATGAATCAAATGACAGCGCTGTATGGACCGCTGATGTGTTGGTCCTGATAAAAATGTAACCCTCTCAGGCGGGGGGCTGTCTGTCCCACAGGCTTTCATGTGCCCATGATCCCTGCCTGTCTCCTCCCTCCCGTTTCTTTCCCTCTCTTTACTCTGTCCTGCCGAGTAGATGTCCCACAATACACCATCCCCAACCCTAATTATTGTTTACTGGGATCAATCTCTCTCCCTCTCTCTCCCTCCCTCTCCCTCAGTGTACCAGGGACCAGAGATGATGTGGTAATTACATCTGCCGACTGCTGGTCTGCCGCAGACGGCTCCGCAAGTCTCCCTGCTCAGAGAGAAATTAGAGACTGCTCAGCACATGTCCAGGGCTGTAATTAGAATAAGTACTCTGTGTATGAAATGTGTTTATTTGTTTATTTATGAGACCCCTGAATTCCAGGGCACTTCTCCGTGCCTCTGCTCGATGGTTGGGTCACGTCAGGGGACGTGGACCAGAACCCTCGTGGGTGATTATGAGAGTAGGTAACTGTAGTCGCAGCTATTCTCTTAAGCAGCGTATTTATTGTTGCAGCAGGCGTGTCAGATATTGATTTGGTGTGATTGACATTTTCACAACAATGTTCAGGAACCTGAAGTGGTGTGGAGGGTGTCAGCTATTGTGCTGGTAAAATATGTGATTACTGGGGCTAATAAACATGTTTAAATTTGAGATTGTAAGATATTTACAAGCACTTAAACTCACTATAGCTGAATTCTGTTGAGGGTCAACAAACAAAAAAGACATTTAAGTGTTGTGTTGGGCGGGCCGGGCTGAGGCCACCAGCTCTGGAGGAGACAGTCAGGTGCACAGCCGGACCTTCTGGAGGAATAAGGAGAGGAGAGCTCAGAAATCACTTTTTTTACTTTTGGGTGGATTTATCTTCACTCCTGTTTATCACCCTGACTGCAGCAGTGATCGGCGGAGGTGACCTCCATTGGTGAGTGTTTATGTTCTGCAATGTTGACCACTGACTGGAGCTGGAGGTGAAATGTTACTTTACCTTATGATCGTACTGTTACAAAGAGGAGAGCTGAAAAAGAAGAGATAACAGTCAACACAGACTTACGCAAGTAACGGGAATATACAGAAATGATTCCGCAGTCAAATTCACACACTCGGACACACCATTAACAACCACCACTGCAGATGAACGTCTATCCGATGTGACTCAGGCACAAGTGTTCATGGATGAGGTAATGTTTTAATGTTTTATGCATGTTAAGTTTGTCTTATTCGCCAGTTTCCCTATGCCAAAGTTAGCAACAGGTGGGTAGAACTTCTGGAGGAATAAACACCTGGAGTCACATCAGAGTCTTCTCTCATCTTCACTCCTGTTTATCAGCCTGACT
Organism: Pagrus major; assembly: GCF_040436345.1. NCBI lineage: Eukaryota > Metazoa > Chordata > Actinopteri > Spariformes > Sparidae > Pagrus > Pagrus major. The sequence goes on from NC_133223.1 coordinate 13,079,361, forward strand.
GCAGCAGTGAGAGGGGGGAAAAAGAAGAGAAAGACCCAGAGTCTCTGGTGAGTTTACTGAGAGGTTGACCTGAAGTCAAACACACAGACTGGTTTAGAGCTAATGTGCAGTAAGTAATCTGGCTGTTAGGGGAGTAATGGGAATTAACACAAATGATTCTGTGGTCAAACTTACAAGTAACGCCTCGCTGGTAGTGAACACACCATTAAACAACTACCACTGCTGATAAAAATCTATCCGACGTGACTCAGGCACAAAGGCTCACAGACGAGTTAAGTTTCAGTTTAGTCTGCTTCTCAGACTTCCCTACCCCGGAGGTGGAAACAGGCGACCAAATGGATCAGACTGTTACCTTGAGTACACTTACATTTCACTGGGTCTGAACATTGTTGGAAACATCTGGGATAATGTAACAAAAGTGTAGTCATTTTTATACATTTGAACGCAGAATTCTTGCATATATCTTTAGGGTTAGGTAATACTGTAAATGATGGTTTTTAAATTAATAAGGCTATAAAAGTGTTGATAAGAGCATGATAGCATGTTCATTGTGTAAGCACTTATGAGAAACTTGCACTCGAACACAGTTTAAGAAACTCTTAACAAGTTTATTATAAGTGCTTATTTTACTTAAGTGCCTACTTTATTTTTCTTTGTTCTTTTTTTTTTTTTTTTTTTTTTTTTTTTTACAAAATGTTGTCTGTACAAAAACATTGAAAACACACTTTCTTTTAATTCAAAACTGACACATCTGCCAGCCAGCTCCACTTTCAGTGCTTCTAATAGCAATGGTTCCCTCTGGCTACCAGTCCACTGCTGGGACTCTCAAAAGTCACCGAAACTCTCGGACGGGGCAAGGACCCACTGTTTCCTCTCCTTCGCTGATAGCAGCACGTCTCCCGTTTCACTCTGAAGGGATACAGTTTCAGACAAGGGGACTCGTGGCTGCCGTGGGGTGCTTTCTCCACTCCCAGATTTATGAGCTGCGCAATGAGACAGTCGACAACTCAAGCCATTAAAAGATTATCTGGATCTTTCGCAGGCATGCTGGGATAATTTGGGAGCAAAGTCATTATGTTCATTCCGTATAAATCTACAAGGTGGAGGGTGACACATGGGGAAAGAACAGTCTATTACACAGTGTGTTTGTGACCATGAGTGTGTATGTTGCAGCATGTGTTTGTGGTTAGTTAATATTCCCCCCTTGAGACATAAATTCCAGTATTTAGAACAATTCTCAGCTTTGGAGGACACTTTTGATTTCGATACCAAACTACTGCACATCATCTTTTATCAAGGATGCTGAATGATTTAACCTTGAGGTTTTGGAGTGTTTACAAGCAGATTTGCATTTGAATCGTTTTCATTTTCTTTTTCAGCCCCTCTCACGCGAAAATGTGAGAATCATTAACAGAAAAGCAGATGCTGGATGAGAGCGGAGAACAGACAGACAGACGGACAGAGAAGCCGAACACATGAAGGTCTTTGTGTTGAGGCAGCGTGACTACACAGCAGCGACAGGAGAGCCCGGCGTGTAGCCTTTAACTTACCTCAGAAGATGGATTGAACCAGCTGCTTCATAAAACAACAAGTCAGTCTTTTAGTGAAATTGTTCCTGTGATGGATCTATGCTTTTATGTCAGAACTGTCATTTCTCCACTAAAGTAAAACGACTCTCGTCATGATTTCATGCACTCTGAAGGACTTCAGATTTGAGCGGCGCAGAATTTCCTGACCCAGTGCACATGTTCAATAAACACATTGACATTTTTAACACAATCATTTTTCAGTAATGTCTGAAATGGTGTATGTCAGCGAATATTTATATAGGGACGTGAATGGATAGACAGTGTGTAAGACCACTGACTTCATTATTCGTGACTAGAAAGACGTTATTCATACAGCGAGGGGGTTTTGGCAAATATCCACACTATAGGTAATGACTTTACTTGCCAACACCATTATCTCAGAGTGTGAACAAGCTCTTCTAACTGGACAACAATGGCCGAACCAGACGCTTTCATCCCAATAGTAAAATTGGTAATTACTCTCCAGACTGGACCCAGCCTCACAGTCTGCATTTTGTCCTTGGCTTTTCAGGGATAAGGGTCTTGGCATGAGCTGGCCAAGCGTAATGTAATCGAAAAAGGCAAGACCGTGAATCTGGTGGCGTGATGTCATCACTATGAGACACTTGTGTGATATCATAATTATGAGGTAATGGCGGGAGGGGTGTGTAAGTTTATGACTTTGGCACATGCTCAGTTTACCGTCAGCCGACTGCAACAGGGTACTAATGAGAATGAATAGCCCGCCTCAAGCTATCCATGTGCGTCTGTGTGTGTGTATGTGTGTGTGTGAGAGAGAAAGAGAGAGAGAGCACATGTTCATGCATGATAAATTGATGGTTATTGGCTGGATGATGTAGTCAATAAAGGGTTGATGCAAATGACCTACAGGTACTCGCCGGGCAGGGACACACGAGGAAAGCGTGGGTTTTGAAGTCGACAAGTTTTCCATGAATCTGATTCATTTCCCCCGACACACACTGATTTTAGACATGTGTCATGAGGCAAAGACATAGACAATACAAAACCACTCACCAGATGAGTATCGCTGTGAACTCGATCAGGGGTTGAGTCTATGTTTCCGAATTTACTCTTCATGGTCTGAGCAATCACCACAATCACACACTATTGTGTGTAACGTCCTGATTTCTGCGTATTAGTCTGGTGATAACGGGATCTCAGTTTCTTCCACTGCTGGACTCATTATTACTCATTCTGAATAAAAAGAACCAGCTGAGTGAATCAAATATAAACTGTTCATCATACAGTATATGTTTGTATTCCATTCACAGAACATTTTCATTCTGTTGTTTCATACTGTAATTTCTTATTTTTGTCTTCTCTGGACATTTGATGCATGTCTGTCCATCCTGTTAAGAGTCCTCACTCTGTTGCTCCTCTTGAAGGTCTCTCCTGTGACCAGGAGTGTGGTTTTTAACCATTTCAGTGTGTGTGAACCAGACAACACGTAATGAATAGCAGAAGCCAGGCTCCCAAGAGGAAGAAATCAAATTTTATTAAATGTTTCAAAGTATACTAAAGACAAAAAGATTAAAATTGATTTTTAAAAAAGGAATGCAAAAATGTACTTAGGCAACAGGAAACTGTAAACAGCTGGTAATTATAAAGACTACACAGCCAACAGTCGTGTTACTGACGTCGCCTCATTGAACGTTCACCAAAACCCGTAACTTAAACATTGTGTGCTCCTGTATATTAGCTGCCCACACAACTGACCAACTCTCCTTTCACATAAATGCAGTTGTCAATATGACCAGATTTATTGTGATTTTGATTTTTTTTAGTACCTTCTCATGCCGAGATGGCAGCCATGTTGGTGTTGGTGAAGTGTGTTGAGCGGGACGATGTAGTTCACTGAGCGGTTTAACAAAAAACTGGATATTTTACTTAAATTACAACAAAATGTGACTTTCTTTACTTAATAAATATCTTTTGAATTGACAAACATCATATGTGTGATTGACGACAAAATGCAGACGGGATCAAAAAAGTATTTGTGTCTCTCCGTTCACTACCATGCAAAGCCTTTCTGCAATAAGGTCCCAAAGGACATGACTTCAGCTCTCTATGGAAGAAGCCACTTCGTGTACCAATCAGCCAATATTATCTTTATAAAAATATACTGAATAAAAAGTAGTGTGGAAAAAAAGCGGTAAACAAAAACAGCTTTAGCGAGCATGAGCTTTGCTATGGAGTATGCAAACTTTGCTACCAGGCCTGATGCTGAGTGTAGGACCACCACACACCTGGAGAGTTCAGAGGAGGGGCAGGGTGTAGAAGGGCTGCTCTGACGGAACAAAGTGAAGTATCTCTCGTTCTCTATCACAGAAAAGTGCACCCGTTAGGCTTTCATGTAGTCATATATCTTTGCCCCAACATTCAAGTTATAACTCGAACCCTGCTAGATGCTACTGACCAGGTTGAGGGTCTCATTCTACCCAGCAGGGGGGGAGAATTCAGGAGAAGAGCCACTGAAAGCCAAATATTGACAATTTGTGACAGTATACTCGCATGTAAAACTAAAGATAAACACTGACATTGAAATACAACAACACACATGAATTCGTATTGAAGAATGATCCTCCATGTTTAGCTCTCGCTCAGGATATGAAAGTCTTCACCTCTGCATGAAAGACACATTTTGTGAAACAGGTGACTGAAGCAGTTGTTTTACCACAATCAATATATCCAATAGTATTGTCAAAAATATGGAGATATCAATAAATATGGACTCTGAACATCTGAAACTGTTTCAGTACTCATTTTTCGTAGTATCGATACACTAGTGCAAGCTGTGTTTTGTCACATGCACCACACTGTTATAATCATCGTTGTGTCAATTTTTCCGCGTGGTATCAAACATGATAACAAATGTCAATTTTTTCAAGGTGTTATATCGAAGTCAGAAATTTCAGTATCGTGACAACACAAATATCCAACATGCCTTTGTTGTCAGTGACATACAGCCCAGGCAGTGTGCTGGCAGTGAGAGGAAGACCTGACCTACAACATTAAAGCAAGTCAGTCAATCCTTCAAAGCCATAAAGGAAATCTTTAATGCATTCAAATAAAACATCTCCAACAAATACCTGAATGAACTCACCTCAGGCCCAGGGGATGAGGAGCAGTGTCTTTTTTCAGCCTGAGAATCTGCCTGGTGAACATACTGTATAGCAGAGCATAAAGGAGCTGACTGACCTGTCTTCTCTGCTTTTTTCTCCTTCTCCTAGTTTCTCCTTTTCTGAATCTAGGGTCTCAGTGCAGTGGGTGTTATACTCTAGGCTGTAAAACCCTTTGGCCCCAATCAGTGAATTTGGGAAACATAAATAAAACTGTCTTGACACTGATTATCAACCAATTTAACGTCTTAAAAACAAATGTCACTGGGAACCACAGAAGAATCCCCTTTATAACCTGTATATTCATCTCAAAGAGACAGATGATTGAAAAAGGCTCAAAAAATGTATATTTTTTATATTTTATATAAAAAACAATATTTTATAACATCAGAAATGTCTCATGGTAACATATACCACTTCCTGTGCATATATCCCCTTTTTCCCTCTGTCCTCTGCTTCACACGTGTGGGTGTGAAATTATTTTAGTTCTGAAACATTTAATGTGAAAATGATTGCCATTCTATAAAGCTCATAGTAAGAATTGGCAAGCTAGTGTACAAAAAAAGAGTGCACATGTGGAGAAAAGGTTGACCTCACTCACATACAATAGCTGTGCACAAGCTGTGGAGCACAAAAGCACACAGAGCACATCATAAATTCTCACATAAATACAATCTTTATGATCTTTGTGAAAGATATACACGAGTGTCGAATCCAGAGCCGATGATTTCACGGTTTAAGGACTCACGAGTTGCACAAAAGCAGAATCCTTTGTTTTGAGGGCTGATTGAATGATTAAATCAGTAGGTCCTGACTACCTAATTGGCCGCTAAATTTGACATTGCTCAATCTGCTGTGACCTGCTGTTTCATTGTCAATTACAGCGAGTTAGAAGTGAAAGTGTGACCTCACCCAAACGATCACATGTGCCAAAGTCACCCTGCAGAAATGACATCATGGATAATGATGTCATCCCAGGATTCCAGACCCTCTCCCATTCCCGCTTAAATGCTTTTAGGCTTGGCCGCACACACACATGCACACACACACAGAGAAAAGCGTGTGCATGTTCAGACACACGCACGTGCACACACATAAAACCCACTCGAGGAGCCTCACCCAAGACTGAGTCGTGATATAAACAAGACGAGCACACAACAGATGCGATAAGGATGTCATTTGGCCGCAGAACAAATAAAGCGAGTCTCCAGGACTAAAAATGCCTAATAATAAGCTTGTAAAACTTCAGGTTTCTGACAGAAGCCAGGCCGCGGCTTCTCATATTGTGTCATGCCAGGAAAAAAAAAATCTAAATACAATCCTGTTGAGCCTACTTTTAAAATAAAGCCCTGAAATAGTTTTGTAAGCCACTGTGTTAATTTTCCTCACAAAGTAAAAATAAAACAGACAGCAGTAGATCAGGACCTTGCCTCCGAGTGTGAAAAGAGCCATGTGTGACTTTATTATCTGGACCTATATTGAATTTCTGCTCGCTGAGACGACAATTTGTTGAAATGGTTCTGCTTCTGTGCATTCGTTTAGATATCCTGAACTAAAATTTTGTGGTACTACGATGGCAGCAGTGGATTGCAATTACACTAACTTCTCTCTCTCTCTCTCTCTCTCTCTCTCTCTCTCTCCCCCTGTCACTCTCTCTGCAGCTCTCTCAAACCCGTACACAGGCTCCCCCACGGGCTCCATGCCCAGTGCCTGACCTTAGTAAATACGTGGCTAATTTGAAGCATGTGGCGGCAAATTGGAAACACTGAGCTTTTAAAACTGTGGACTTTTCTTTTGCACATGCTAATTCCTCCCAGGAGATCCCATCAGATGAAATGACCCAAAACATGTCAATGTTAGGGCGACATTTGGGCCCACGGGGTGGAGGTGGGGAGGGGTTGGGGGGTAGGAGGAGGAGGAGGAGGGAGGGGTTCTAAGGGTGGACAAAGAGCGGCTGAAGGGCAGAGGAGGGAGTTAAAGAGGGTGTGTTTAAAAGGGGGGAATTCATTCAAGTCACCCCTTAATAAAACACCACTGTCGCTCTCCTCCCTCTTTTACTGCCTGCCTCTTTATCTGTCACTTACTCACACAGACACACACAGACACACACACACAATGACACACACACTACTCCTACGCACAGGTGGAAATTCTTAGTGTTCTACCTCCTGTTCAAGGGAGAGCTGCGTGTTCCACAGAAGACAACAGGTGCATGCAAGGCAGGAGTGCACATGCATCTGTGCACGTATGGCTGAGTGGGTGTGTGCGTATGTGCATGCATGTGTTCACACTACCAGTCAATACTCTCACAAGTGCAGAGAAACAGAGAGCGTGTGTGTCACTCTGGGTGGAGTCCTCAACCAGCCCCCTCAACGCTGCAAAAAGTCTCCACCTCACCTGATCTTCAACTGAGGCTTACAGTCCGTTTTTTTTAGAATGAGTTGAAAATTCAGTCATTATCTCCTCACCTTGTCTTGTCACAAGACAACATTTACATCCTCAACACCGGACAGGGTGTGTGCAAAAGTTTTTAGCTTAGCAGCTACAGTGAAGATTTCATCTTAAAAAAGGGTGTAAATAACGTCTTTTCGAATCGATTTGGGAACGGAGATTAGGATTATATCGGATGAGCTGTATGGAGCATTTTATATGTTGTGTTTTTTTTCAGCTATTCACGTTTTGAAACAAGTCCCCATCTACTTCAGTTGTTTAGGTGGATGCTGTTTTGCTGTGAAGCTCCAGAAATGTTTTGTGGACTGTGACACCCGACTGCCAATCAGCATGAGGATGAGGAGACGATGACTGAATTTTCATTTTTGGTTGAACTTATCCTTTAAAGTACTCATATATTTTCTTACATAGGCTATAGAAGATACATTTTTCAAGACACCGTAAGTTGAATTGCTCATCAAAACAGGTCAGTGTGCAGTTAAATTATTTCCCCCCAATAACAAGGGACATGACTAGATTTTAACACAAATCATCAATGCATTAGCTTTTTTTTTTCTTAATTTGATTTTTTTACATAGGATAAAAGGAAGGATTGGCGACTTCTATTGACATCTGCACTGCATGTACTGTGTGTACATGACAGGGTTCATGGTTCTTGGCAGTGTAGATGATAGATAGAGACAGCAACTTCAGTCTCAATGATTTCTAAGAAGACTTAAGAGTCTGCAGCCATTATGATGTTAGCTGAATGTTGAGGCTATCATGCTAACATGTTCACTACGTCAGTGTTTACATATCAATCACCTGAATAAATGTTGGCAGCGTACATTTCTGCAAACCACTGATATGTTGAAATTGAACCTACCTTAATGTGACAAATTTACGTTTCTTTAGGTTCAGTTTTCTAATTTTATCTTTAACTTTGTGAGGGTTCGGACAAGATCATGTTTTGGCTTAAAATACCTGCTTTGGTCCAGGCATCCCATCAAAAAAATGCAGAGTTTGTCGCAACAAACACACCCGGAACTGTCCCATTGTCTCTTTAAATAAATCCAGTGGTTTCACAGTTACAAATGTTGAAACGCAGTCAATCTACGGTCACTGTAACTCCTCCACCTCCCAATATGACAGGTCATAAACATGAGAGGAAACGGGATAAGTCATGTTTTGTAGTAATATGGTACGTAGCCTGTGACACATACAAATGTGTGCATATCAATGGTTTGCAGAGACGTTAACTGCCAACATTTTTAGTGACTGGGCTGGCTAAAGTTGGCAGGTACAGTATAACAACCTTGTGCATGTTAGCATGCTAACATTAGCTAATTAGCAATGAACACAGAGTCCAGCTGAGGCAGATTGAAATGTGAATATGTTTGCAAGTATTTAGTCTTAAAACAACATTTTGGACAAAAACAAAAATTTAGAGGTGATATGATGCCACAACTTTTATATGGTTTATTCTGAGGGACGTGTAGGTGTGTAACAAATTTCATGGCGGTCCATCCAACAGTTGTTGAGATATTTTAGTACCAAGGCCTAAAATGTCAACCTCATGTGGCTCTAAATCAAATGTCTGCGGGAAACCAAAGTCATTCATATATATCATCTGTGAATGACAAATGATGGTACAAAAGTTCATGGCAATCCAGCGAGTGGATTTTGAGATATTTAACAAGATAAAAGCTTGACTTGCAGATGGCACAAGTGGCAAAGTCACTGGGATTTATCCATTGGAGTCCATGGATGTCTGTACAAAATTTCACAGCAATCAATCCAACAGTTGCTGAGATATTTCAGTCTGGACCAAAGTGGTGGAATGGCTAACCAACATTGCCATCCCGAGAGCAATCCCACTGGCATGGCTAAAATTAAATTCATAATATTACATCAATTTAAAAAATGTAAGAACGGTAGGCTACACTCGAGGTCTTAAAGGGGAATATGTTTTGCAGTAAATACTCTCCCACTATGCTTGGCACAAAAATGAGGACCCCAGTTTTCCAACAATCTGGAGGATCTCTATCCCGCCTCGTGGCCACAGACGAGCTTCCTTGTTGGTCTAAATTTAGCCCCGGTCCCCTCTGGAGGTTGGAGCAGGTGGAGGTGACGGGGGCTCTGGCCTGTACTCGTGGGACAGACGGGTGAACACCATGACCAAAGCCCCGGACCTCACAATCCAACTGATGATGATATCCCCTTCCCAGCACACACACACCTCTAAAAATGAGACTGCCTCAAACGGATGGTTATAATCCTCGTCATACTATGTTACAACCCCGGGCTGAAAACAACAGATTTAACTGGCAGACTCTAAACCCACTTATCAAAACTCGTCAGCAACGCCACATGAAAACCTCCGACCATGCCTCAATATTTTGAGACATGCAACATGTAATTTGAGACCAGCGTTTGTGGGCACACAGTCTCCAAAGCTCGCCATTGTCCCTTCTGTAGAAGAAGAAGGGGAGGGGGGGGAACCCATCAAAATGCTGCAACTACCTTTCCCGCTGTAATGACTGCTCTACTACTACACATGATGTCTATCCCCACCGTTTTCTCATTTCACAAACTTGCTGATCCCCGTATTGCTGGCCCATTCACCAGGATGACATCATCGGCTCAGACCGTGCCAACTGTGCTCAATAAAGCCCAGGCGTGTTTCAGTGTGGGAGTGCCTCTGCTGCACTGAGACTCGTATGAAAGACGTGAGTGAGAAGATCTTTGTACTAAATTAGTCACGGCAAAAAAAAAATTGGAGAGTATTGCTTGTCACCAACGTTCACCGAGTAATTGTAAAGAAACTGAATCATTACGACAACATCCTTTCCTTTCAGAGAGGTGAGCTGCTGTTTGGGGATGCCTTTTATTGTCAGTTTGCAGTAGGCTCCATTGAAAAATACAAAGTGTTATTTTTGTGAGTTGAGGAGATACTGGTAAGTGGTTCGAGAATGTCCACCCCAGAAGTTGTTTCTTGTTTTCAAGTATTACCACACTGGTGCAAAAGCCTAACGCGCTTATCATGACAATGAAGGTGAAAAGCTCCTCTAACCATAAAGAAGTAGTCATTTTAACCGAATCTGACCCATTTGTTTTTGCGCCTAAACCTTACTGAACCATAACCATTGCACCATCACGTCATAAAACTGATTCATATTTCATCTGTGGTTTGTAACGGTTTTGAAGACGAGTGATGTCATCCTGTCGATCAGGGTGTCAGATCAGAAAACGCTGCCATGTGTCGTCCCAGAGGTTGTGTACCGACAACATTTTTTGACTTTTAATTTGAAGGACTTGTTGGGTAGTTTGCTGCTGGGAGTAATAGGAGAAGATCAAGACCACTTTCATGTCTGTAGCATAAATATTAAATTACAGTAGCAGCTGGTTAGCATAGCTTAGCATCAGGACTGGAAACAGTGGAGAAACAGCAAGTCTGGCTCTGTACACAGGTAACAAAATCAGCCTGCCAGCACTTCTAAAGCCAGTCTGTCCTCACCATGAAAACAGCCATTTTGGTCGCATGTGTAAGCAGCCTATTACAACACATATCTGCGTTTATTTCTGTTGGAGACACAGTAATTATGACGGGAGCACATGATGAAGTCAGGTGACATAATATAAAGAGTGACGACGTTCGCATAGGAGTGAGGAGGTGCTGGGTGGATCACACACACCCAGACTTTCACCCAGGAGTCTGCTGTTTGTGTCCTGTGCAAAACCAAAAATGAAAGTTAACTTATTTTAAAATATAATTAGGGTACGTAGCGCAACCGGAGTTAGTGTACTTCTTTTAACTCAAACCATGATCTATTCCTAAACCTAACCAAGTAGTTTTAGTGCCTAAGTCACCTCACAAAACTACAACCATTTCATAATGTTAACCACGTGAAGGTCCAATATACCTGTCACTGGTGTGCTCCCAACAGTCATATATACCATTCTGGGAGTCACTGGAAATCGACCTATTCAGTCAGTTAGGTATGAGGACATGTTGTCTATAGCGCGCTCATTTTAGATGCAGTACGCAAGATTTTCATACACTGACAATCGAATGTGGAAAAAAAAGACGTATAGGCCTTGCAGAGATATCTATTGAAGTCAGCATGCTAACCAGCTAGCCCCGAGCAACTTAGCACCTTAAGAGGTGATAGTCCACCACTTCTCCAGTGCTGTGAGCTCCCAGTCCAGTTAGTCAGCTATATATATACGACCGCTAGCTGCATGCTTAGCTGAGCTTACCAGCTAACGGCAGCTACAGTTAGCAGTTGATATATGATCTGATAATATGCTGCCCCCTTTTTGTTCCGAGGTGGCCAATTCTTACATATTGTTCCTTTTACATTTTTATATCACATTATATATTAAACCATACAAAAATCCAAGTGGAGTAATTGTGGTTTTATGGGGGGGGTTCTTGGCTGTGAGCAGCGACACCAGGCCGCTTCCAATGTTTGTGCTAAGCTATGCTAACGGGCTGCCGGCTGCAGCCTCACATTTAGCGTCGTCATGTGAGGTATCAATCTTCTGATCTAACTCTCAGCATTAGTGCGAGCTACCCAAAGAGTCTGCACAAATTAAACGGCAGAATGCAATCGAAAAAGGCATATTTTCCAAAATGTCCAATTATTCCTTCAAACCCTTTTGTTTATCACATTTGACACCAGACTATGAAGTCTCAAATACATCAGTGTTAACAACAGACAATAGAGCCAAGCAGAACCCAGACAGTCTGTGGCACTCCTCCATGTACTAGTTTTAATCTTAATGACAGTGTTTGCTCAGGCTTTGTGGTGTTATGGTAGCAGTAATGTTGTGTAATTAAACTAAGTTGCCCCCTCGGAGCACATCCCCTCCCTCAGTCCCCGCCACACCTCCACTCTTCTTTCTCTGCCCTCACATCACACCACGACTGCTCCGAAGACTAGCTCGCCTCTTTCTTTGTGTAAATGCTTCTACCTTCCTGGCAGTCCCTGTCTATCTCCCTCATTTTCTCTCCCTCTCCCTCCCTCTCCACTTGTGCTAGCGAGGCAGTTTGGCCGATGGTCTGGGTATAGCGGGTGTGTGTCAAACAGCACCTTCCCTCTGAGGAAAGAAACAGAGGAAGGGCTGCAGGAGGAGGAGGAGGAGGAGGAGGAGGAGGAGTGGTGGGGGGGGGGGGCACAAACACACATACACTGCATGGTGATGTCATCTGAAATGACATCATCCCATGGAGGGGAGCCAAGGGACCTGATGGGTTAGCATCCTCCAGTGAGTTAAAGCGAGAAGGAGACAGAGAGAGAGAGAGAGGGAGTCTTGTAAATAAAGAGGAGGAAAGAAAGACGAACGGAGACAACGAGTGTGATGTGAATTTTCACTCTTTGTTTTCCACACGACCGCTTCTTCTTCTTCTTCTTCTTCTTGATCTTCACGCGGCCACGCTTCACTCTTTTAGGAATACTTCCTTCATTTCCATTTGCAGGTGCTACCGTCCTGAGGGAAGCATGCATGAGTGCTGCTAGAGTGCAGCTAGAGTGCAAGTGAATCAATACCAGTGAGCTAATACAAACACAAACACATTATACACATAATATCTGTACGAGCACGCGTATTGCAGTAGTACACACGCGGTATATGAACATATGCCGTATGTGCAACGACATATTTACACACGGGCTCCCGAATAAACACACTCTCTCACACATTGGGTTCTTAGCAGGGACACCTGTGTCTCTGCGTGTTTCCATTGTTGTCCACTTGGCTGTGCTGTGCTCCACACTGTGCTCACAGCACGCCTGCCATCTGAAACCAGACACCTATGGACCAGTATCCTGCTGGAGTGATACACCTCGCTTTCTCTGGTGCCACTGCCGATGCTGAGGACATTCCACTTGGCACACGGTGATGTGCTCTTTGTAAAACGCCTACTTTACTCTGTTTATTTGATAACAAGGTTATGATTTCTTTGCAGCCGGCCCATATCTTTTAAACACTTTTAATGAACTGCCAGTAACACACAGCGTCCTCCTTTTAAGACAGCACACTGCTAGATGAAAGCTGGTGTTTCTAATGCACGATGATTCAATCTTCCTTATCGCTCAGTGCTGTCAGTGGCAAACTGACTCAACAGTATAAATAGAGAGGCATGTAGTGTGGGACAGAGAGGAGCAGGGATGAGAGATAGGGAGGGAATGAGGGAGGGCTCGTCGTGATGTGAGGGTGTGAGTCCACACAATGGAGGAAAAATTTGGTCAGGGATAACCAAATAAAAGATGGAGCTGTGAAGATCCGTTTTTGCCCTGACCACAGTCTATTCTTGGCAGGGATGTTACTCACAGCAACGTATTGATAAACAGCAGCGTACATGTGAGCTGCACAGATTTGACGGCCTTGTACTTTTTTAGAGTTTAAAAAAGTTGGCCTCAGTGCAGTAACTTGCGTCGAACAGAGTTAAAGATATACTTAGAACAGAGAAGAGGAAGTGGACAATTTTAGTGATTACTTCCCCTTTAAGTGCCTTCACTTTGTGTTGTGTTTTGCTGGAATAAAAGCTTGCATGCTATCCCATCGCTGACTCACAAAAAAGTTAATAATTCACAGCGGCAGACATTTCCATACAGTATGTACTGTACCAACAACACTGATCACCCACACACAACATGACTAAATATAATTCAGCCTGTGGGGTCATCAAAATGTAAATGTTTACACCACTGAGGGGGAATCTCACCACCAGCCCACGCCACACACACTGCCTATTTTTGGTCTTATTTGGTGTATTCGTGCCCGCTCCGATCGACATCCCCTCTGTCCCACCTTCTCTCTCCTCTCTGCAGTATTGGTATGGCAACATTGGCACAGCCACACTCCTACTCCCTTCCGATCTTAGTCATAGGCCTCACTCATGAAGCACCAGCTGAAGCCCTCCAACAGTTGATATGTTTGGTCACTTCCGTGTGTTCTCTCCCTGCGCCTTTATCACTCTCGCACACACACATACTGTACGCACGGAAATGGCGCCTCAGTCCAGCTCTCAGCTGAGAATAAAAGGGGAAGCAGGATGCAAATTAAAGGACAGTCTCTTCTTCGTTTGTTATCCGGTTCCTCAGGTAGGTTGGGTTCAGCATGAGTAACGATGAGCCTTTGCGGTCAGCAGAGAGGGAACATATAGGACACTGTTGTTGATTAGCCATTGTGTACAGGTTTTCTGTGCAAAATGTGTTTGGCTCAGGTCGCCTGGTTACCTGTTGATTGCCATTGTGCTGACAGAGAGAGCAGGGTAGGTCAGGAAACTTAGTGCATTAACACTGCGTGTCCCTATGGACACCATCCCATAAGCACCGTGTGAATATGGGACACCTTTTGTGCATGCAGTCATGGTGCATCGCGGGTGTACGTGTGTGAGGGCTTCCTGTCAGCTTGTGTCAGGTTCTGCTATCTTTATTACATAACCATACTCAAGATTACAAAGTACGCAACAGTAATTGATTCATTCACTTCTACTTAAATAAAACCGCATTTGTGCTTAGACACCGTGACACTTCTATTGACGTCAAGAAAACTCAGCTGTGTGACCACTGAAGTAGAGCTGCTAAGATTAATCGATTAGCTGTCAACTACTGTATTGATCTGCAACTATTTTGATAATCAGTTAAGATTCAACATTGAATTGGCTGTCATTTCTTTGTGTACCTGCATACATAAGAGAAACAAAATGCTGCTCCTCCCAACCCACAGCAGTGTGACAGAAGAAAACAAAAGAAAGACACCGATGAATATCCTCTTTAAAAACCATATCTAAAAACGGTATCACAGGCAACACTGATGGGCAGAACAGTATGTTAAAGTGCATTAAAAGTTACAGTTAGCAGGTAATCATTTTGAGACATTTCTTCAGAAAACAAGTCAAAATTCTCTGATCCTCCTTTGATTCAATCACCTACAACCACAGACCTGCTTAACCATAATTTAAGCTCACGAGATCTAGGATCCACATCAAACTGCGTTCACTCATAGATACCAGCCACCTCAATACAGCAGATTTGTTTTTTAAAGATCCAGCCATTGTTCCCTGAGAAATTAACAAGAAGTTGAAAAAGAACCTCACAATGTTAAAGAAAGTCAGAAAAAAAATCGAAAATGTAATGGGGTTGCACTAAAAGTGAATGGGGCCTGTTCTGGGCCGAGACCGATCCTCTGTCCAAGTTTCGTGGAAGTCGGTTCTGTATTTTTTCTGTAATCCTGCTGACAAACCAACCAACAAGCAAACAAATGGGCTTGTGTGAAAACAAAACCCCCTCAGCGGAGGTAATGGTCGTTAGATGCAGCCCTATTTTTAAGGCACAGTGAGATGCAGCTCTCAGTGACAACGTGAGGATCTCTGTCAGAGCGCTGCTGGTTGTTCCATGAGGTAGAGGAATAATTACACCAGCTAATTAAAGGCAGACTTAAAAGAATATGAACATATCCTTTGTGAGCGTGTTCTCTAAGGGTGTTCTTATTAATTCAAATAGCCTCTCAAAGCACACCTTCACAGAAAATCATCATTATTATCTTGTTTTAAAGGCACAGTGTGTGATTTCTAGGGGTCATTTGCACTGGAGACTCTGGGGACGTGTCCCCACCACTGTTTGAAAGGACCAATTTTGAAAATTTTGACATCACTTTTACTTAAAAAGCATAATTGTTAATGAAAATTTGCTTTAATTAAATAGTTTTGACCACGAAATGTTAACTAACAAATTAATTTGTATGCACCAATATGCAAGTTATTTCCCGCCATTATCATCTACTCTGACCTCATACAATCCCCTCATTACTTTGCCTAAATTGCAAATGTGGAAGAACATTTTAAAAATGGTTTTCCTCTGAGCCTTTATGTCCCCGCCACTTTGCCGCCCTTGCCACTAGGGGTCTCTCAATTTAAAACAAAGCAGAAGACGTAAGAAGCATGGGATCATGGGAGTTGTTGTCTCCATTGTTAAACAACCAACACTGCTGATGAAAATCTATCTGATGTGAGTGCAGAAAGGTGAGGTCATGTTTTAAAGTTTGATTCACGTTATGTTTATTCTCATTAGCCGACTTCCCTCCTCACCCTCTGACTCTCCCTGAAGTCACAGCGACAGGCGACTAAATGACGCGCACCGTTACCTCAAATATAATTTGATTTTACTGAGTTTGAACATTGTTAGAAACATTTGGGATTACCTAAGTATGCAACGCAACAAAATACAACAAAGGTCTGGTGTT
This sequence comes from Pagrus major, assembly GCF_040436345.1. NCBI lineage: Eukaryota > Metazoa > Chordata > Actinopteri > Spariformes > Sparidae > Pagrus > Pagrus major. The sequence continues at coordinate 13,095,751 of NC_133223.1, forward strand.
CTTTAGACATTTTAATGTAGAAAAGTTACATATTATATCTTTAAGGCCTGTTTTCACTGTCTCTGTCCCTGACTACCTCCTTTTCATCATTCTCACCTTTTGGTCCCCATTTTTCTGTGTAGTTACATCACAGCAGTATCCTTGTGCTTAATCTGCTCCGTAAAGCACTAATTCAGTCTTAGTTTGTCATATTATCTCCACCGAAGCCGGACTGTTCAACACACCCTCCTGCTTTATATGATGGCAAAGACTGTGTAATTGACTGACCGTCTCTGAATGTTAGTTGTGTCAGAGAAAAAGAAGGGGAGAGAATGGGGAGACCTTTGAACTTAGTCGGGCAATTTGCCATTAAAAAGCATAATTGGAGGGGTCCAGCGAAGGGCTCAGTGTGCTCTCAACCCACTCCCAACTAAATGGCCAACAGTTTATTTAAGGGGACAAATAGGTCAAACAGTCTCTAATTATCCCTCAATCGAAGGCAAGGATTTTCTTCTCTTGCTTTTTTTTTTTTTTTTTTTTTTAAAACCTCCTTTTCTTTCCTGTGTGTGTGAGAGAGCAGCATCGTTCCAACTCACCAACCAGCGGTCTCTGTTGACCTAGTTCTGCTCTGGACACAGGGTGCTTTGGAAGGGACAGGCCTCACCCACTGTCTCCTCTCTCCGGGGCCCGTCAGTCCGGGACGTAAACATATTCACTTGGAGAAAAAAGAAAGAGCTCTGCTGCACTCACATCCATAACCTCGGTGACATCTGATCCATCAGGTTCATTGAGTGAACATCATTGATCTCTGGATGCGTCCCCACCGCTGACAAGGATACCATTGACAGAGTGACAGTGATTATGTTTGCATGCTGGCGGGTGGGTGGGTGAGTGAAGTGCACGGCTGTCACATGAAGTGTGTTGTGCAATTGTCAGATTCTTTGAGATCTAAGGCTCTAATTGAATTTACAAGAAAATCACAGTCACTCCGAAGCCATCAGATGAAGGCCGGCAGGTTTTCTTTGACTTAGCTGATGACTTGTGCTGAAAATATGAGTTAGGACAATTAACTCAGAGATCTGTTCTATGAAACAATTTTATGCATTCCTTTTGTCACAACTAATAACCTAAAAACCTTTTAAAGTCTGAAAAACCGCTGAAATTTTGATAATTTGATCATGTGTGATTTGCGCGATTACACACACACACACACACACACACATACCACACAAACAAACACACACGGGCTACTGAGTTTTTCGTTTTGAGTCACACAGATTCCTCCCACACAATATGACCTTTCAGTTGCTCCTCATATTCTAAATATCTCAACCAAGTCACACAAAAGGTGCGATGTGTTAACTGGCCTGCTCTTGCGCAACGTGGATGCGCTCCTCCGTGCGCGCTCGCTCCTCGCTCGGCCATATCTGCACGCTGAAAACGGATCAGATAAGACAATCGATGGTTAAGAACATTTTGTGAACAGCTGCTTCAGAGCGCAGAGGAGGGAATGTTTGGATCCGGTCGTGGTTGTTTTGTTTTTTTCCCTCTCCCTCTCTTCTTTGTAACGCACACGTAGGTTAGATAATTCTCCTGTTGATCCATCTCTCAGACGCACAGTTTTTGATGCGTTTAATTTGCATGAAAAGTGCGCTAACTACTCATTTCTAAAGCGAGTGACACCTCTTCCACAACTGACTTTAAAAGGTCAGCCCTGTTGCGTGAGCAACTCGGAGTTTGGAGGGTGTATTTTATGCGCATCTGTCTGATATTTCCCAAAAGTCAGCTGTCAAGTGTTAAAGCAGAAACACACGCACACACACTGAGAGAGAGAACGAGCCTACACAAACGATCTTGAGCACGTGAGTTTGAAACATGGGGTGGTGGACGGATTTTTAAAGTCGAAATTATTTCTAAACAAGCAAATCTCTCCACAACTATTTTGGCGCTCTGGTCGCAGTCTTGTTCTTCATCGATGACCTTTAAGGGGGAACCGCAGCCCATCAGATTATTGTGCCTGTTTACTGTTTCTTCTTTGCATTATGACTGTGCATCAGCCCACACATCGGGCAAATATTCAAATACTGCTGCATAACTGTGAGCGTGACACTCCCAAAAAACTCTCTCTCTCTCACACACACACACACACACACACAGGCAGAGAGAGAGAGAGAGAGAGAGCAAAGCGTCCGCACAGTTCTGGTTAGTATTCTGTAATTTGCGCACAGACCACAGGAACCTGAAGGTAGGTTAGCGATTGCACACAGTCAATATGTGTAATTAACGGCAAATCCAATTAGCAGAAAATGTTTTTTATGTGTTTTAGGACTTGTCCGTCTGGTTTTTCAGCCTTCAAAGCTTCAGGTTTTACATTATTTTTTATTCCTTTGCACTATTCTGTCAAACTCGACGGATGAATATGTTAAAATCTGCTTATGACAATTTATTATTTGCAGTTTTGCCACAATTGAATCGTTTAATTGGCTAATCAGGTCCAATTTTCAGTCAAAGTTTCTGTTTTGGTCAAAGATTAAAGATTAATTCTGTGCGGGTTTTTTAATTTTTACTTTTATTAGTCATCCCCAGACCGAATACGATTTCAGTACCTCCTCCAACCATCAAATTCGCCATTTAAGCGCCCCCCTGCACAATAAAGCCTGCATATATTTAATTGCAATTGAGATTTCTCACAGAAGACTGCAAACAAGCTCTGTGGAGTCTACAATCAAATGAGTGACAGTGTTTGGTGCGTGTGGACTTGTTAAATATGAATGACATGTTTTTCTTTTCCCTTGTATATTTTGTTTTTTTATATATTGTTTTCCTTTATCGTCACAGCAAAAGCACGTGCAGCCCAGATGACCTGTGGCGCGTGTCAGGCGCACAATGGCCGCCGTGCACCTGCTGTTACAGGGATAAAGTCTGAGTCAAACATGCATGAGATCGTTGTTAACTTGAGGTCCAAAGTGTTCTCACCTTCTCATTGAAGCTGTGGTGGCGCAGCAGTGTTTTCTGGACAATAAGGACGGTGTCCGTGGATTGCTTCCTCCTAGGGCTGCTGATAAAAGAGCAACCTTTTGAATTTATGCCTCTGATAACGAGCAGCAGCTTTCACTCTCATGCTCTCCAACATACAGGATCATTCAGCGTAGATAGCCTCTGAAAAAGCCTCGGGCACAACTGGGAAAACAATGACAAAATTAGAAGTTTCCTGACGGGTGATGCGTCTTTTACGCACGCACACTTCAGCCTGTGAGGGGCTTATTTTGGAGTTCCTTTTGCAGAATCTCCCAAAATCATCCTCCTGCGGCCTTGTTTATTATCTTACTGTTAACCATTCATATTAACAAAGCCCTAAAGGAGTTTGGTAAAGCCAAGATACACAGTAGGCCTCAACTCTGCAGGCCTGCAGCACTGTGCGTCTCGCATGAGCTCGTTTTATAAAGGCTCTTCACAAACACATTTCCCCCCCTCAGTTGTCTTTTTTTAATTCGTCTTCCACCTCCAAAATCCACCTCCTCCTCGCTGAAACCCGCAGCCTTTCATTTCCCATCGTACCAAACATTTTGTCACAGCCTCTAACGCCGTGAGGTCAAAATCTTTTCAAGGGCATCGAGGAGCTGAGGGCACCGGGCTGCTTTTTCATGTGCGATAGAAACACTGATCTGAGCGCTCTCTGTCTAAGCATGTGCTGCTACGGTCGTCAGGCTGGATGGAGAGAAAAAGGGCGTCTTGATGGTGACTTCACTGACACCACCAACAACTTCCTGACGCAACGCTACTGTAACAGCGGCGAGGAAACAGGGAGCTCACCTTTTTATCCGATGAACCAACATGATCCTATTTCTGCATAGTAAGCCGCCTCAGCTCTCCCTCCCCTCGCGTCCGAGTACAGTGACGGACTCGTTACATCAAAGAGTAGAGTAGTGTGTGTTCATGCTTCAGTTTTTCTGCAACACGAGGGGCACGGTGCCTCGGCCGTTACTTGTTGCGTTGGTCCTGTCTTTGGCGCCAGAAAGCAGGAAATCCAGCTAACCTGTCCCGTTTTTGTCTCTCCATCCTTTTTGTTTGGCGAAACCCGGAGAGAGTAAACTTTTTATTTTTTTTTTGCCACCTATAATCTGCGACAGAGAGCCGCCAAGATGGACTCGACCTCAGCCCGGCTTAGGAGCCGAAAGAGAGGTGGACTTCGTGTGACAGCGAAAAGAGTTTTGGAGTGGAGGGATAATCGTAAGTCTCGGCGGTAACGCGTTACTGAGCATCTCGTTACCGCCCCGCGCCGTCCGGGAACTAGTTTGAAGTCGAGAGGCGTGTAGGCTGCGTGCGCTCTCGTTCTGAAGACTCGGCGAAGTGAGACAGAGAGCCCGTACGAGCGCCATTGAAAGCCAAGAAGGGACGCCTGTGTAAAGAAATCCCGAGTTACACGCCGCGCTAATGCAAATGTGTCCGCTCCCGTATACGCGCGCACGGGGCGCACCGACCTGTAGTAGCCTGATCGTGGGCAGCCTATCGGACCCGTGCGCCGTGTGGCTTTGCCTATTTTCACTTTGAAGGGATGCTGGTCGTCCAGGACACGTGAGCTGAGCCGATGAGACGAGTTTATCGCGGATTTGGACGAGGGTTTTTTTTTTTTTTCTGTGCGTTAATGGCCAGGCGTGCGAACTAGGCTACGGTGCGCTCAGATGTTGTTTTCTCTCTCTCTCTTTCTCTCTCTCTCTCTCCCCCTCGGTCGCTCTCTGTATCCACCGCTCCGCCTCCCCCCCACCACCACCACCACCTCCTCCTCCTCCTCCTCCCCTCCTCCTTTTCGCAACATTGACGCAACCAAAAAATACTGGAACAAAAGAAACAACTTCCTTGAAGCTTTGCTGAAACTGCACTTAGTCGGGGAAAGGAAGCTCGTTGTCAACTTGGCTGGATGGAAACGTCGAGGAGGAGGTGAGGGTGGCACCAGTGGCCGGGGCTGGCTGGCTGGCTGACGGAGAGAGGGAGAGAGAGAGAGATGCGGTCGATCACTCCGAAAAGGCATCCAGGCTGTCGAGTAAGTGCCATTAAAACACTCAGTGGAGTCATTTCAACTTTTGCTGTGTGACCTCTCGACTAGTTGAGTTTGTCGCTGCAGAGGTAAAGTGGTTTCGGTGGATTCTGTGCGACGCGGGGCACAAAGTAAAGTCCCTTTGAGGTAATGTTGTCGAATCGCCGCTGTAGAATATAAGTTACGGGCCTGTGTGTTCACCGTCGACGTGCACGCTGCTTTTTTAAATGACAACTGTGTCATCTTTTCTACAACATTTTTGACATTTAGGGAGCCGCTGACAGCGAGGCTGTAAACTACACTGCTGTCAGCGGGGTTTGGAGGTTTTGTTTGCTTCATGGCCAGTTTTTCTGTGAGGCGAGCGCGAGTGTTGTGTTGGTGACAAGTCTCCAACACGGTCCGAGCTCCCAGTTTATTATTGTTATTCATGCAGCAGCCCGGAGCAGTCGCCGGTTGCGTGAAGATCCTGGTGTTCAACAAACATGCCCGCAAACAGGAGCGGCAGCGCGGTGCTTGTCGTTTAAAACAGCGCCTCGTGTGAGCTCATGTGTCTAAACTTTGCTTCCCGGGCTGTTTGAGCCGCAGGTTCGGGGCGGACGGGGCCGCCGTGCCGCTTTTGTCGCGTCGGTGCTTTCGCTGCATGAACAAAGGACTGGATGGAGTAGTCGGCTCGGCACAGAGCGTCGGTGGAGGAGCAGGCGGGCTGTTTACAATAATAACACGATCGCGGTGACGTCACGCGACTGACAGCGGCCTCGGCCAGTGGCGGAGCCGCGTCGCCATCAGCAACACGCTATATTTGGAAAGTGGTTACATCATCGAGGTGCAAGAGCGGCCGGCGGAGGGCGGGACTTCCGCATGGGATTTTCAATTTGTAGTCCAGAAACAGGACAATGAGTTCAGTCGGCTTGTCTTCGGAGCTTCAAGTCGGGATTTTTTTTTGTTTTCTTTGAGAGCTAATCATCATTTCACACTGTCCGAACAGCCAACATCCTGTTAGGTGTGCCTTCAACACTGCGTCTGACTGTGTCATTACTGCACAGGCATGGTCAGGTAGCCTATAATTTAATATAACCTCTAGAGTGTCAATGGAAAATGTGAGTATCTGTCAATAGGGTGCTTACAGTTTCACTGCTAAAAATACCTGGCTGTGGAAACACTAAGGAGGTTTAATTTTTCACACATACATCACATTTCTCAGTAACGGCCTACTCAATAGCCTAAATGTTTACCGATGTAGAAACTTCTGTTATAGAGGCTCTATAACAGAATAATTGATCCTTTTTAAAGATATCAAATTCTTGTATCAACAATACAGGAGCGTTGAGGCTACCAGCTGCCTCCGGCCCTCCTGCCCCTCAGCTCCCTACAATGGCCGAGTGACACAGCATCAAATTTGGTCGGTTTACAGTCAGACACTCGGCTTCAGGACTACAAATTTGTTCCAACACGTCAGAGTCAGTCGTTAGGAGAGCCTACAATGCTGCAACATGATTATTGTCACTGATAGATGCTGTTTGGAGGGAGTCTTGAGGTGGGCTGCACACAGAACCTTTGTTAGGAACTGTTGCAATTAAATGCCAGCTGCCTTGTGACAAGCTGCATTACGACTTTATTGCTAGTCATAGTATATTAGACCGTAATGTAATAATAAATGCAAGGCTGTAGACAGTATTCACTTCTTGTCTAAGTTAGATGTGAGCACAGGGACCAGGAGTGTGCAGGAATGTTGTGTGATTTTTTTTTTTTTTTCACTTCAGTTTAGATGGAAGCCCTCTTCTACATGAAATTGAACTCAAAGATTTATCAATGCAAACTATCATTATTAGAATCAATTAAGAATTATTAAAGGATTCAACCATCACCACTGCACTGTGAGAACGGAGTCACCTGTCCGTCTTAACACCACTTCTCATGAGAGCAGAAGATCATGAAATACAGGCAGTGGACATGAGACAAGCAGCCAGGCCCTTACTGTAAATATTGGCTTAACGTTTCATGAATATTGGGCTTCCATTAGCTCAATGCGCTTGAGAACATTTTAAACAGACGTCTCACTAGAAAACATATTTTTTTTCCAACATTAGAAAATATTACAGTACCAAGAGACGGTGCAGGCTTTACAATGAGCTGATATTTGCCACAACCGCAGTCCAATGTAAAGGTCCGGTTTTAAGCATCGCCTAAAAGTCAGCTGTATCTTGGCTGATTGTGATAGGTGACTCATTTAAATCTAACACCTAGCCTACAACCGTTTTCTGTGTTTTCAAAACAACAACACTGACAATGGAGTCTCAGATCAGATAGTGTGATGAGTCAACACCTCATGAGCATATACGCTTATGAAAGAGAAAAAAAAAAGAGGACCTGCTCGGTTTTAAAATGTGAAAACAGTCACTCTAGACATTATCTTAAATATTTATACAGTATGACGATATGTGTGCTATAAACGCTCACAAATGCAATTAAGGAAATTTGCTGATGGCTTTTAAATGCTCTCTCCGGTCTAGAAAATGTTGTTGCATGCCATTAACTAAACACCACATAGGTCTGTATTGTGCTAAATGTTATAGATGAAATGAGAATTTGGGGGAAAAGGCACACGCACAGTCGTGTAAGAAAAAACAGTGTCCATTATAAGTGTCTTGCAGGGCAGTCTATTGGGATGCTTTTGTTATTTGAGTCTCCTTTAGTCTTTTAAATGTCACTCCAGCTCATAATGTCAGAGAGATACTGTTGTAAAAATCATTTGCAAATAATTCACTCTACCAACAGTCTTCTGAGGCTTTTTGCTGCATTTCTTATGCAGTAGTTGTTTTCAGGCTTTATAACAAATTGTTGACAAAATTTCACCTGAATCATTTATTAATATTTTTTCCATCCAGGTCTCAGTGGAGAAACTGCCGCTCATACCGTACTCGACATTGTTTTTTTTGGCACTGTCATCATCAATTTAGAGATAAATATCGTAGGCACAAAATACTCAGTCACAAGCTTCGGGAAAAAAAAAATGTAAAAAAATATCGCTGTTAACATCGGCCTTCCTAAACTTATTCTTCAAGGCTTTTCACTCACCCTGCATGCCTAGGATTAGATCTTGCTTGTGTTTAGCCCTCTCTGTAATCCCTCTCAGCAGTCTGCCTCAATAAAGAAAAAAATACTGAAGGGTGTGGAGAATCATCAAGATAAAAAAAAAAAAAAATATTCGACCAGGAAGCAAGATGAACAATGTTCTGTTGGGAGATTCAAACTTTTTCCCCAAAAATGACATTTCTTTTGAATTTCATCAGCAGGACGTCTCTCAATACGTGTCTCTGAAGTTACTGGTCGAATTGTATCGCTTCCTGCGCGAGATTCTATGGGCTTTTTTTGTCCAAAAAACACAGTATGTAAAGATAAAAAGTCTCGGCGATTGTGTCCCAAAAACACAATTCAGGCTTCTTTTGAGAATCTTGTCGGCGACGATCGTGTGTTGGCAGACAACACGGCTTTTACGGTCTCTTCCGTGAAGTTTTTGCTGAGTCTTTTGCTATTTAAATTATAAAATGTTTATGGGAAGTCTCAAACCAAAGTATTTCTGAACATCCTCGGCTTGTCTTCCTCCTCTTCTCCCCTCCTCGTCCTTATTAACAAACCAGCTAGTCGAGTTTTTCCCCCTTAATTGTCCCCAGTTTGTAATGCAATTTCAGACTACTCTATGAATTATGCCCTCTTAATTTGATTGCCGTGTGTGAGAAAGTCTGTAAGATTACACAGAGACTAAATAAAAAGGGCTTCTGTGCTGTAATATTTGAACTTTCTCTCTGAGCATGTGATAGTGTTTAGCAGGACTATAAGAATTTGTTTTATGCTTTTAGTCTGAGCTAAACATTTTGTTTGTCGCGGCATTACATCAAGTCGAAGTTTGTAGGGAAGCGAGAGGAGAAACAATATTTGATCATGATTTCTGATGGCAAAAAGTTGTGTGAGTGTGTGTGAGCGCCCGCGGCCTGACGTGACCACCTCGCAGCTTTTGTGCTAAAAAGAGGTCAGAGGTCTCTGTTGTGTTTTCAGGGTGACCTGCTAGTGACTATTAGCCATTGATAAATGTGATGTCCCACAAGTGTGCAGGGCCAGACCCTTCCAAAGGGGGAGGTGTCACAACACGCCCCACACTAACCTCCCGGCCAACCCCACCTCAACTAGTGCACACACACACACACGCAAGCACACACACTCGGCCCTGCTGACAGGAGCACAAGGGGGCAGCTGCTACAGATGTCTCATAGAGAGAGGGGGAGGGGTGCCGAGGAGACATCAATGGAGAGTCTCTCTTCAGTATGGAGTTCTCAGTGGGGCTCATTGTGTTTTCTAAAGACCAAGACGAGGGAATAGGCCACGTTAATATAGTAAGCATATAGTCTCTTATACTTTGTTTCACTGTGTTGCTCATTTTGACTGGCGGCCGGTTTTCTGCATGTTTTACTTTTGGTATACACTTCAAAATATCCCTAAATATTACACAGATTGATATTTGTTATGAATAATTTAAGAATGAGATGTTTTGTTTTGTTTTTTGAATGAGAAAATGATTCACTTGACGTGGTCTCTGATATTTTTCATTCAAAAAGTGAACAAGCGCAAACTATATTTAAAAGGATGACAAACTTCAACTCACCTCCGCAGTGAGAAAAGCAGGGATGATCCTCACACTAATTTAGTTCAGGGATCGCCAGCAATGCACCACAGAGAGCTGACGATGTGTGCCTGCTCTCATTTCAGCCAACGCCTAGTGCTCCCGTGACAAAATGTGATTTCAATGTATAGCACTTCCACCTAAAGCGAAGTGAAATCACCTGCTGCTGCCTCTAACGTTCAAGCTGCAAACTGTTAGGCTTCTGTGGCACTTATCACCTTTGACCTTAATCAACCGTTTACAGTGTTTTCAAGCTGTCATTCAGTCTGTTTTCTTCACTCGAGTGAAATCGAAGGTTTTGCCGTTGAGCTCCTGAAGCGTGGTGCGAGCGAACATTTTGCTGCTGTCTTATTTCCCTATCTTTTTGATGTGATGCAGTCCCATGTCTGGTGGTGGTGTGAAAGGCCATCTTTTGAGTCACATGAGTGAAGAAGAGAGAGAGAGGGGGAAAAAAAAAAAATCAGTAAAACTCCTCCTTGAATGAGAAGCAGCAGAGTGTAACAGCCAACCATGCACGCAAGACATCTAACATGAAATCAAATTACATCGAACTTAAACTGGCCCGGCGTGGCAACTTTTGCAGCCGGGGTGAGCGCGCTGTGGTCAAACACCACGATACATGACACTGTGGCTCTTGTTCGGCTCGTCTAGCAGAAGACAAGGGAGAGCTCCTCTCTGTCTCAAACCCTCCTAATGAAGAGATGCATTATGATGTGATTTCATTTGGGCGCTTGCAGAAAAGCTGCTGTGGATAACGGAGCAGTCTGAGTAGCATGGTTCATTTGTGTAGTGACATGTGACTTGTGTTTTCGTGAGTCATAAGGATCTCCTGCCTAATGGAAGGCAGTGTGTGCTCATGTGACGGTGACACAATGCAGGATGAACTGTATAGTATTCACTGGAGCTCAGCTTGGCTACTGTGTGGCACTGCTAATAGGGACCCATGAGCGTCTTTTTATCTTGTTAATTTTTTTGTCACAGTGAAACTAAACAAACCACAATTCCTGTCCATGTCAGTGAAGGGACGGCCGCTGCGTAATCTTTTATAAACTCTGACAGAGGCAGAGGTTTTCGACAGTGTGTTAATCTGTAAAGTACTGCGTAAGTGTAGATATGAATATGTGCATATGCGTGTGTTTGTGGGATGTCTTTGAGTACCGCATCATGATCTTCCCTATGGTCACGGTGGTGTTTTTGCTGGCTCATCCCTGCCTCTCCACATGCCTGTTTAACAACACAGAGCTCCTCCTTACTGGCTTCCTGTCCAAACCAGTTTATCTGTAAACAAGTGTGTTTTTTTCCTCTCCGCCCCATTGTCCACACTACACCAGAATGCATACACAATGGGCGCCCTCTCTCTCCCAGTCTGCTTTTGTACTCCAAAGTCAAAAAACATTATGTTTTCACCATACCACGCACGGCAACGCAAAGAGGTTATACGCTGCATGATGAAAATAAGTTTTAAAAAGCTATTATCATGAATGGAAAAAAAGTCAATGACGTCTTTAATAGTGTAAACAGTAAAAAATAAGACAGGTACGAATATTAAACTCAGTTGTTCTTTTTCAAAGACAGGCCTCCATTCACTTAAGCACATCTTAAACCCTAATAGCAGGTTGAGGCTAAGTCTTTTTCCAGTGCACCCTGGTGGAGCCAACTCCTGACATAGCAGGTGAATGTTGTGTATTGTTATTATGTGTGCATTGGGATGAAATGGCTGTCTCTGTTTATCTTGCCTGAGGTACACTATGCTACAGTAGATACGATAACAGCAGGGTTATTGTGGCAGAGCCCAACCCGTCCCTGCGTTGGCCGTTGCCTGTACACTCCAGTGTGTGTGTGTTGCCAGCTAATCTTAAATCGACAAGAAGTGCTTATGCCACGTAAAATACTTTTGTAATTTGTTTCTTTTACGCCACGCATCCACGTGTCTGTGAAAGGTGTGGAAAACAAATCAGTCAAATGTTTCAAAAATGGGGAGAGTGAAAAGAAAACTTCATTAAAATTAGAGAGGGGCAATATGATGTCACAGCAATTTCAGATAAGAACGCCTAAAAATGTCCTCATTCAAACTCTGGGGGGAAGAAAAAAAACCTAAGACAGAGTGTCTCTAACCCAACCCCACATTATGATTTAGAGGAGCATGGAAGGAGAACATATCTGCTGACTGAGCCTCTGTAGCCTAGCAGCCCCTTTACCTCACTGACTCAAAGTTGAGGCTTTTATTGCTTTTTGTTCCCCGACATCCTTTGTGATTTCTTTTGCATCTCCGTGGCCTTAGGAGTAATCTCATCGATTCCTTTACTTCCTGACTTAACAATTCGCATATAGCAGATGTTGTACAATGCCATGTATGGCGGCAATGCTGTTTTACTTGACTATCTCTTGATTGCTTTTGATAGGCCTGTCACTCCGAGACAAGCACTATTGTGCTAACTGCAGATAAGTCCCCGTTCTCTAAACAGGGAACACATTTTGAATAGACATTCATGATGCTTGTGTGAAAGATGTTAATAAAAATGCTGCAACGTATTCAGCAGTCTTATACGCCCATAAGGTAAAAACTCTCCTTTTATGTATGATATGCTGTAATAAAAGCTATATGTAAACAGGAAATAGTGTGGTTACTAGTCGACAATTCAAAAGGTGTTTTTATGCATTCTGACAAAAAGCATGTAAAAGGTATTTAGTCACATTTTTATACAGGATGCAGTGAAGAGGGAGTTGTACTCAGATCCTTTGCTTACGTAAAAGTACAAGTACAACAACGTAAAAAGTCATCCATCACAAGCCCTACTCAAATAATACAGTTTTTTCAGCAAAAATATACTTAAAGCATTGAAAGTTGACTGATTGTGCAGAAAATTGTTATATTATCATCTTAGAATATTGTTAATAGTGATGCAGTGTGTATATATTCTTCTGTAGTGTTGTCCAGTGGTTCACAACGTCAGTACCAGGCCCTTCCAAACGGTCACAAGACAAATATAAGTGGCCATGAGATGATTAATGTGAGAGAGAAGAAAAAGCAACGGCATTAAATTGATAATTCGACCTCTCCGAGCCTCAAACAGTTATTCGAAACCACGTGAGATGCTATGAGGGGAAATGTATCTTTGGTGGAACTGCTAATGACTCATCTGAAACATGACAAGGGGCCCCAAATAGACACTATACTTCTATCTAGAGGTCACAAGTCATAAAGGTTGGGAACCACTGGTTTAATCCTCAACAATGTATTGTATTTTATAAGCATATGATCTGCCTTTTTAAAATATAAATCTGAAATGTAACTTTAGGGGATCAGATAAATGTAGTGAAGTAAAAAGCGCAGTATTTGCCTCTGAAATGTAGTGCAGTGTACAGCAGTAGGGCATGGAAACACTCTCGTAAAGTACAAGTACCTCAGTCAGCATATACTCTGAAAGAATACTTGAGTTAATGTATTCAATTACTTTCTATAACCAGTGTGTTAAAGTGCATTACTTTATTACTGCTGATACTTGTTAGTCGTCTGAGTGAAGAAGGGTGTATTTTAATCACGAGGCCAGTGGCAGTTTTGTTGTGGATGAAAATGGAGCGAGGTCTTGGAAGTTTGCTCAGTTCAGTTGGTCCCATGGACATTTATCCTGCTCACAGGTACAGACGGCAGAGCCTTCAGTCAGTTCTACTCATTTATTTTCAGCAGTGGTAAGAGCATGAACAAAGGAGGACGTTAGGTATAACATTAACCCTTAGGATCTCATGCAACTACACTATTTAAAAGATATATTTGATATTTACTTTGCCCTATACTGTCCACTGTGTCTTATAACGCCACTGACTTTCCTGCACTTATGATTTCTCTGTCTCCTGTTGTGTCACCATAGAGTTTGTGTGGTACAATTTCAGATTTTAAAAAAGCTGCATGCTGTTAATAATGGTGCGTAGCCGTTACTGAGGATCGTGGCATTCATTTCATGTCAAAATTCCTGGTTTATAACACGTTTAACGTACAGGCTTGAACTCTGCTGATCGCTGTAAAAGTCGTTGAGGGACCTAAAGAGTTAACCTGTCCCTCTCTGTTCAACGCTGCGTGGGCTGCGAGATCATTCGAGAGTGCATTTTCAGCGTCCAACCAGCTGCGCGGACTCCGCTCCGCGCTCAGCCAATAGGGAGAATGGGAGGCTCTATCGAATTTGAATGAGGAGTGTATCTTTCGGCGCCATTTTCGAGTGAGCAGCGATTGCCTCAGCAGCTGCGGAGAGAGGATGCTGCGAATGTAGAAAGCTGTCGCTGAGACGGGGGAGAAACCGAGCGCTCAAAATTAAACTGCGCTTTTAGAGAGGGGCACCCCGTATCTTCAATGGAAACGCAGGTAATTGAAGCCACAAAGTATTTAAATTGATTTTAACCGGACAATATGAGCGGACTCGAGGAGAGGAATACGTGGAAAAGAGGAGAGACCGACCGTGGCGGGGAGACGTTAGCCATTTGGCCAGCTTTGCCAGCTTCTCCTACTCCTAGCAGCTAGCCTGCTAGCTTAGCGTGCTAGCACGTACAGAGGGATTTCTGACTTTGCTGCGCTGTAATGGTAAAAAAAAAAAAAAAAAAAATGCGCTCATACAGCGGTCCGTTTTATCCAGGAGGCGAGGAGGACATATTTGGGAAAAAAGGAGAATAGGCGGAAATTTATTTTTGAATGCAGGAGACACCTAACTTAGCCGTTATAAATCAAACTTGAACTATAATGGACATTTTTTTTTGGCATTGGAGCCCGGTTTTGAGCGGGAGGTGCAAAAGCAGCCAGGCTCGAGCAGAGGAGCACAGTCGGCAGTGTCAACAAATGCACACGGCACCTTCACTGGGTTCGGAGGGAAAAAAATCAATACGAGAGACCGGGACAGACACAGTGCCTTTTGTGGTAACTTAATTTTACCAAGCTTGTTAACTAAGGCAGACTTTTTTGGCCGAGCTGGCAAATAGCATACGTGTTGTTGCAAGCGGGTTTTTGGATCGTTAGACAGAAAACACCTGGTAAGTTTGACATTATATCGCAGTTTGACCTTACACTCAGTGATAGCCTTAATAATAATGACGGAGTTTGTTTTATTTTCCTGTCTGTGTCGTGAAGTGGTCGTTAACGTGTATTTGCAGGACAGCTTGTGTATTAACGTAACTCCGATGACCAATAAACAAGTAATTACCTTAAGTCTTATCCAACGTTTCATACGTGCTCCATATATCTGTTAATTGATTTGAATATCTTACATTGATGATCAATTTATCCCTCAGCCAAGTGTCAATAATCATAGGTCGCAACTTCTCACGGTTCAACTTTAATAGGTCTGTTAAACGTGAGACGGATGGCTGTCATAACCACAAACGATGCAATAAAGTTGAAATAACGTAAGTTATTAAAAATAAGAAGCGCATTGCTGGTTGCGTTGCTGCTCGTGGCTCGCTGTAATGTTGGGGTTTCTTTGCTTCATCGTAGTTTGGTGAAGGGTTTTCAGTCTCTGCTTTCTGTCTCCTTTTTGCCTTTTTTTTTTGCCCTCACTAGTCTCGCTCCACTCTCTGTGTGCCCTGGACCCTGATTAAATTCAAGAACATTGAAGGGGGAAAAAAGCTTCTGCGTGGTCTAATCGGTTTAGTAAAGAGTGACAAAACGGACCTAGTCATTAATTACTGGAGAGGTTGCATGTGTGATATTTTATGCTGCCTAATGCTTCCCATGATGAACACGACTACTTGACTAATAAAGCATAAGAGAGGAAAAGAGAGGCTTCATATAATTGTGCGTCTGAACCCGCCCCTTCTACTTCCTTCTAAGCAGAGATCGGTTTAATGTGTTACATAATGTGAGGCCTTTCTATATTTT
Organism: Pagrus major; assembly: GCF_040436345.1. Taxonomy (NCBI): domain Eukaryota; kingdom Metazoa; phylum Chordata; class Actinopteri; order Spariformes; family Sparidae; genus Pagrus; species Pagrus major. The sequence goes on from NC_133223.1 coordinate 13,111,300, forward strand.
ACAGTGTTGCTTTTATTTAAACAAATAGTTGCTTACATTGTCGGATACCATGTTTAGATTTGTGTATATAAAATATCTAGTTCAAATTAGCTGCATTGAGAAAGTGAGCTAGACCTCTGGTCATTTTCCCTGCAATGCCTTTTCCCCCATGGCCCGTCACAAATGACAGTGTGCTTACTAATAGCGTTTTTCCAGGATTTTTTTATTTTATTTTGTCATACATACTCCGCTGCTGTAAGGTTAAGAGATGTGCTGATTAGATTTGCATGACCTGAGTGGAAATGTAACTAAATATAATTGTCTTAGGCATAGTTTTCGTCACTAAAATTGCAGATTGTAGCCTTAGTATAATAATTGTGATAGAAGTGGGACAGCATCTTCACGATGAAACCGCCCACCTCATAGTGAAATTCTGTTTATTTATTTTTGAGGGCATCTAGTTGGTGGTAAATTAGCTAAAATGACATGAGGGAAGGACCTTTCACAGCCACATAGCAGAGCGAAGAGGAGGAGGAGGAGGAGGAGGAAATTGCTGTACTATGAGATATGATGTGTCTGACTGACAAGAAAACTTAAATTTGTGGGTGTATGAAGCACAATGAATAGTATTTAACTTAAAAATGTGACAGGCATGTAATTATCTGCTTTAGGAATAAATACTTTTGTTGATATGTATTGTACACCACATGGTGTATTTAAAAATTGATTGGCAAGTTACATAGCTTTGTTATTTGTTATGCTCCAATATGACATAGATACATAATGTAACAAAAAAATCCTGTTTATTGATAAAATACATTTTTTTTAAAAAATCTTCATGAATTGATCTACAGTGTAAAAAAATTTTTTATGTAGGTCTCTACACCAAGTTGGGATATGTTTTGAAGGATACTTTTTCATCCCACCAGATGGAAGGGGTGTAAAAATACTGCATGGAAAAAGTAATTATTCAGAGTTCAATATCAAATTTTTTCGTTGGATGGATTTACAACATTTTGGATATTACTACGCTGATCTGACTGTGTGTGTGTGTGTGTGTGTGTATACTTGACAAACAAAGTAGGTCTGCCTGTTTGTTTAGTGCTAAAACAAGAATAAGTCAGTCTAGGGGTCTGATAAAGGTAGGAAGTCAAATTGCCCTTATAGCGCAAATGGATAAAAAACATTACTGAATGCTTGGCTGTTGAAGTGTAGACATTAAAAAAGATCACATTGAAAATGTCAGGAGTCACAGTGTTTGTTTATGTGTTAAAATGGAAAATGGCTAAAATATACATGTAAAAGACAGTACTTTATTTTTCCAGCCAAGGCAGCATTAGTGATTATTAAAATCCAATTTCATCCAATTTAGTTGATGGAAGCAATCTTTTGTAATCAGTTTTACAATATCAGCTGCAATTTGTGTGCTTGTTGCTGATATTTCTGTGTCATGAAAACTACAGATTTGAATTTTTTAGATATCATTTCTAGAAAGAAGGAGGTAGCACAGTGTCAAAGAGAAATTGTGTGATCAAGAATCTTAGTAATATATGAACTGTAACCTACTGATCTTCTAGTTTGTGACTGTGTATCTCATGTGCTCACACAGGTGAACTGGGTGTAAATATTTTGCTCATATTCTTCTAATGAGGACTTGACACTGTCTATGTATGCAATTGTCAAATTAGCACTGGTATTCTATGACAGTTTTTATTCCCATTTTGCTTACAGTTGATCTCCTTAAAATACTACAGGTCTATGTCTCGCCTCGGTTCTCTGGTATTTGCCTTTTCACTCTCTTTGCAGAGCACCGTTGTGCTGTTTCAGACTGTTAGCATGACATTCTGTGACTCATCATTCTGTCTTCTCAGACCCCTCCGGCAAAATGGGCTCCCACCCCCATTTCCTGGTGAAACTGTGCCTCTCTTCTTGTACTTGCTCACATGTGTTGTAGCCAGGCTGCAGAGAACCCCCACCCTTCTCTTCTTTCTTTCTGCACCACTCAGCACAAACTTTATAGTATTCAAATTTGCAGTGATGGGAACAGGTTTTCACAATTCTTGTTGGTTATTTTCCAGAAGCTGACCTTGGTTTTAGTTCTGTGCCTCAGCAGCATTAAATAGAAGTCAGATTATTTTCTGTGCATCAGTCATTTCTCTTAAACATAATTGAAGTTGTGGAAGAATTTAAATAGTCGTCAGTCCAGCTAAACCTTAAGTTTGGATGTGATTTTTTTTTTTGTGAGTGTCCATGTATTTTCCATGCTTATCTATCAATTTAAGGCTGATAACACTGGCAGCATATGAGGGCGCCAGGTCCTTGCATGCTTCTTACAAGCATATGTTTTGCATTGGCTTTGATTTTTGCATACAGTAGGTGCTGCATCACTGTAGTGCATAGACTGTACACCTGTTTCACTGAAATGGTGACAATTTTGAAAAACAGTGTATAAAGGTGGACCTGACATTTTTAAATAATTGTCAATTACTGCTGTTCTGGTTTGTGTGCACTACACCTCTAGTAAGTTGAAACAGTTGGTGTGAGTTTATGGCCTGTTAAAATAAGCTCATCTGTTATGACCATTGATGTATTTAGGTGGAATTTAGAACTTTTAAAAATGTTAAAACATTTCCAAAATGTGGCTCTTCTCTTAAATCAGGTCTTTTGATCCTCGACAGCTACACTCAAAAAGTTGCAGACTCCCTTTTATTGTTGTTTTGTTTAGTGACAGGGGTACACATGGACTTGGATGGCAAGAATATGTCAGCTGTTACAATGCTAGTGAATTCTCTGCTAGATAATTAAGTTTTAGGTAGTAATATGATAACCTGCAACAGCACTGGCAGTAAGATCTGACATAGCAAGAGTCTGCCTCCTCTGACTACACACACATGGTGTTTTCATTTCTGCTGTACCAGCCTTTTTTTCACCTGAGGGTGCTAGATTAGCCCAAAGTATTAACTTGTAAGCAGTTAAATTGGAAAGATTTATATGGTCCGAAAATGTTGGTGGTTGGTTTGTGTATTTCTGTGTTAGTTGCCCCAACTTGGTAAGCAGGGAACACCTCACCCTCTGCCCCAGTCAGACAGTGTGCTTGAGTTCAGAGAGACCAGATATTTTCACACACAGTGTGATCAACAATGTCTAGTTTTGTCAGTTCTAAAAGTTTGCCTCAGTCAACTTATTTTACGTATTTTCAATTGTCAAATCAGCATGTATAATTTTAGATTTATTTTTGCGTATAATGTTGGCTTGCTGGTGTGTAATTGTAACTGCCTAAACAGTTAGTATTAGTACTAGGTAGTTCAACTTAACAAGCGATGTAGTGAAATCACCAGAAAGATTATTCATGCCTGATTTTTAATGTAATTAGTTTAGGTTTAAACATACACAAGAGCCATAATAGATTTGTATATTTTTTTTTTTATTTTGTGGCAACATGTAAACTCAGTCAACAATGTAACAGCAAAACTGGAAGTGCCTGGAAAGCTTCATTATTTTTGTTGGATAAAAAATTGGTTGTGATGTGGGTTTAACACACATTTTTTTTCACTGTGAACCAAATAATGTTGGTTTCTGAATTCAACCTAGGCATTGGCGTTGGAAAATGTACAAAAAAAAAAAAACTAAACCAAAAAAAAACAAGTATAGGCTGAATGTTTGTGTAATTGGTGTATGGGTGTGTCATTCATCTCACACACTTTGCTTCCTCTTTTGTCCCTCTTCTGTGTGCATGTACATACAACATACACACTTACTAGGATCCTAATGTCAGTCTTAGTGGTGGTTCTGTAAGTTGTGTATTTTTAAAAAAGCTGTGGTGTCATCCTAAAGGTTGAGGTAGTTATAAAAACTTATTATGTCTAAATGGGTCAAGCCATGCATTTTAAAAAAAAAAAAATTATAGTTTCATGCTATTGGTCAACTTTATATCAAGTCCTCAGGTTGTGCTTTTGAAATTGCATCACAGTGTACAGCTTTGTCTGCATCCTGTTTATGGCTGCTCTGGCTTTCGTGGCAGAAGGAGGAAGCTTGAGATAGTTGAAATGAAGTAGTAAATAACTGGGGAGATGAGAAATTAATTTGTTGTGGAATGTGTAGTACTGAGTTGAAATGCATTGTTTGTACAGTGACAGGTACAGTGAATGAGTTTTCAGATCAAATATTTCACCAAACACACTGGTGTGTTTATATGACAGCCACTGCTGTTGGTAATTATGGGGTAACCACATAATGTGGTCCACTCCTTCATTAGAAGTGGTTAAAATGTCTTTTTTAATTATAAATAAACCTTTGAAGTCATGTACTGTCCTTTTGTGAGTCAAAACAGTACAATGAATCATATTAAACATTACGTTCCATGTAAGATGATTGTTGTGCTTTCACTAAACCAGTTTTAGATATTAGTTATATCATGGTGTTTGTGTATTTATTAAAATTGTTACTTGATTTCTACTCCTGTATTTCACTCAGTTTTAATCATTGGTATAGATTGTGTACCTAAAGTGTGAAGAGTCAGTCTGTCACACTCACACCTGATAGTACATGTAGGGGGTGGTGTATACCTGTAGAGTGGCTCAGAGGTCACTCTCAAATATCAGCCAGTGTTGTCCTGTGAAATTGCTTTATTCTCTCGTGGATGCCTGGTATGTGTTTCTACATGTTTGTGGAGTATTCTGTAATTCATTTGACAAGACATTGCTATAGCTTCCAGGGAATCACAGTCACTCTCCCCGTGCTATGCTGGACATGTTTTGCTGGGTGAGCAGATGTAACAGGTTTTTCTAGGATTAACACATACCATTACAGTACTGGTGTTTGTACCAAACAGAGCAGGTCTTTATAGGTAGCATCCCTGGTCTGCAGTGAACAATAAAATGATTCACCACCTTGTGGGCTCCATTTAGACTTACACACCCTCTCAAAGTATTTTTGCTAAAAACGTATATTTATTGACATGTCATCACCATTGGTTGCTCTGTTATTATGGATAAATTGGTTTTGTGTTTGCTTTTACGACTGTCTCGTGGTATACATGCTGCCCCAGTAGCTGATGAAACATTTTATCATACCTTGTTGTGGTGCTGTGAAAATGTACTGTCTATATTGTCTTGCCAAACACAAAAACAATGATTGGGCCAGCCCATTACTTGGTGTTTTTCTGGTTTAAATTGTTCAAGTGATGGATTTGTAATTTTGTGGGGATGTATGTAGCTTACAAGTGAAAAGAATCAGTGTACTCTACTCCTACATTCATTGTATTCCAAATATATTCTGAAACTAGTGTTAATCAGTGATGTTTTTAACATGTTGGTGCTTTCCAACAAGGCAGTTGTGTCTGCAGATATTTAACTCGGAGGAGTTTCCTGCCTTGTCCCAGTGGCTAAAGATAGAAAGCTTTATGAACACAATGAGAAACTCAAATTTGCATAGATCTTTTCTTGTGGATAAATGTGATTGCCATTCAGGGTTTTTTTCCACGGCTTACGATGTCATTGTAGATCTCCATTTAGTTTGTGCTTATACAGGCAGAAGACGGTGTAACACAGCCCAGAGGAGGCCGGCCCAGACCACTTCTGGGGAGGTGATGAGTTGTCATGTCCACGTCTCTGTACCCGATGGGGTGTAGGAGGTTACTTGACCTTCAACCTCGGGGTCAGGTGACTCTTTGAGGCCATTGTATAGGGAGCAAATGTCGTAGGAATGGGTTAAAAAGGCTGAGCAGCGAAGGTGACACGTCTGGGCATGCTTCCTTAAAGGAGAGGGAGAGAAATGGGGAGAGGTTAGAGTCACTAATGTGAACAATTCCACCTGGACTTGTAAGGATATTATCAGCTTAAAAAATACACAGCTTACCTGATTTGTTCCTTTGTGCAATTTTTAAAAATAATTTATACAGATGCACAGGGTAAAATAGTTGTCCCAATTTGATGCATACAATACTGTCTCTGTCTCTGCATAAATGAGCTAAAAATGGAAGATAAGGAAATGATTGGGCAAATTTTTTGTATGTGATTCCAAGTTGGCGTACGTTGTGTTTCCTGTGTTTTCTCACATTGCATCATGTTGATACACACTATGCTGCATATGTTAAGTTAATGCAGGAGGGGTGTAGTCTGTAACTGTAGCTTATAATTATGGCAGCAAAAAACAATTATTTTTATTACTGATTAGTCATTTGAATTTTTTCTGTTAATTTATTAAATGATTATTCAAATGTTTGAAATGATGACAAATGCCCCTTTCCACCTGCAACTTTCATGAGTCCATTCATATCTTCAGTGTTCTTATTTTTAAACAGCTAAAACAGGTGATTCAATTTACAATCCTGGAGGAGCTGAAACCAACAAATATGTGGCACTTGCATGTAACAAACTTGTAATTGATTTTTAAAATAGTTATTTAATTATTTGTTTCTCACAAAAATGTATTAGGCACTGCTTCAATTAGTTCACATTATGTCCTCTCCTTTTTTTGCCAGGGGGTGTGGACCCAGGACTAAAACAAGGAGACGTTGTCATGCCCCACAGATCAGACAGACAGACAATTACACACCCCTGATGTAAAGTTAAAAATCAACCACAGTATAAATTTGGATGTTTGAGTCTCAAATGTCTTGAGCATAATCAGTGTGAATCCAAACCAATTGTAAAATTGGTACTAAATGTAAAATATGAGTTTTCTTGAGGAAGTCTGTCATTTTCATACTAACAATGTTTTCCATTATATGGCTGTAAGAGACTTTTTTATGTTGGGGCATTAATGTCACCATACATGCTTTAACAGGACCGGGCTTCTAAACACCAATTTATTAATGACAATAATTTGAAAATATATATATATATATATCTATATGTATACACTAGACACTGCACTCACTGGTCCTCACTTTCTTCCCACCCTCCTGAAACTGTCAGGTGTATTAAGATAGAAAGATAAGTCAATACTAGAATATGTTATGTACATCTTAGAATTTCAGAGAAAATGTTAGCATTGATTGCACATAGTCCTAATTAACAGAAGAAAGCAAAGCTTATCAATTGTCCGCCCCTGCCAGACATTAGAGTTGGTATTGCAGAAACTTTTAGCAGATGAAGCCTCTGTGCAGTGATACATGTAGGTAATGACGCCACTGGAAGTTAATGAACATGTTATTTCAGCAATTACACAGTTAATGTAACTGCTATTTTTTCTAAAGCATACCACAGGGTTTTAGATTTACTTTGTTCAGTTAGTTGTTGCTTGAGATGTGCAATATATCAGTGAATTTTTTTCGTGGCCAGTTATGTTATTGCTGTACAGTAATGTAATTAGGAACAGGTACCATCACCCAGCTAGTGTTTGTGGGACACCAAAGTTTAAAAGTCAGATTCCAAAATGCAACTTTTTAGATGCAAGAAACAACCATAGTCAGATGGTCTGACATGTATGTGTTTGTCATCTGGGCTGAATTGTCAGACAGTATAACTAATTGAAGCAGGTGCAGATGACCCTCACTTTTTCTCTTTTTTTCTTCTTTTTTTTTTAATTATCTCAAATTGCGACGTCTTCTCTGAGCTGCACTGAAGTGTGTGTGTCTCTGTGGTGTGTGTTTGTGTGTGTGAGAGAGAGGACTGCATGTCTTGTCAGTGTCTTTTTTTGGAAAGGAAGTATGTTTGAGATGTTACTAGGTTCAGGATATCAAGTCCGTTTCAGACAAAGGTCATAATTACAGGTCCATTGAGACCTCTAGTGGCAACACATCCATTGGACCCAATCTCCTCCAGGATTATTATCATGATAAAGTTTGTTTTTGCTTACAAAGGAGATTTTGTTATGAGATTATGTCGTTGAAGTTAACAGGATGGCAAACAAACGAAAGTTGACACTGCTATTACTAAGAGCAACTTTTTATGATGCATGATGGATTCTTCCTGTTCTGTCTTTCAGTTGCTTTCCTCTACATGTGAGGTCAGATATTGAACAACACGTCTGTTGTTGGTAGGTTTTAGTGATTTGCTAAATGACAATTGAATAGACAAAATGTGTCTTGTCACTTGTGCAAACTTGAGATTTGTGGTGTCTCCAATAACTTCACTGTTGCTTCATTAAAAGGGTTAAAGTGCATTGGTAAAAATCAGATGCTTGTTTCATTATGGTGAAACTTTTCTTGGAAGTCAGCCTGAATGAGATACTAAACTCTCCTTAAAACAAGCACCATCTCTGAAGCCAGTGTCTAAGCCCCCAGGTCAATGGGACTAGTAGATAAAAAAATCCACTGGTCATCATATTTTCTACATGCCTAAATAATAAATTGCCTCTTTGTATTACATATACATACATTTCTGTGTATTTTGTTGGGATAATGTGCTATTTTTAATATGAACCTAAAAAAAGAGGCAAGATTGATTTGATTCATCAACTGTTGATCAATTAAAGCCTGAATAAAACTCAAGAAAATTTGATCTCCAAATCTTACTGAAATATTTGCTTTTAAATGTACTTAAAGATCAAAGATAAAAGTAAATTGGAAGGTTGTGTAAACCTATCGGCTGCTTCATGATGATTATAATGATGATAATGATGATTTTAATCAACTTAAACCTCCTCATCAGACTCCTTGCTCTCTACTGCAATCACCCTCCTCCTTGCACAGTCTGGCCTCCTGGTGCCACAGCATCACAGCTTTTGTGGGATCATACTCGGCAGCAAGTTTAATAGAGTAGCTGATGTCCTGTAGGGTAAACAGTGCCGAGAAACTAGGAGTGCTCGAGACGGACACTGTGGAGGCACTGTATGACGCGCATCAAAATGCATAATGTGTGTCAAACTCGGACACAGAGAGGACAGAAGCAGTGTGCCCATAAATGACACATGACTATTTTGGTACAATCATTTACCTCCCAATGTGGCGGAATCCCTTCAGAGATTTACTCGCCAAATGGAAAATCTACTTGAATGTGGCACTTGGCGGTTGTTAATTTTCTGGCCCTGTTTGTTGCTTAGACAAAAATTCTCACGCTCAGGTGTCTATAGAGCACCTGTCTGTCGCACTAATATATGTCACTGGGCTTGAAGATGACTATTTTGAGTGATATGGCGATGTCTAGATTTTTATCCTGAGTCATTCAATGTACAGACTTCTACTTTTCTCCCTGTCAACACTGCCCCCTGTTTTTACAGTGACTGTGTGAATGTTGTATTTATTTTTACCATATGACAGTTGTAAAATTATTGGGAACATTAGCTATGCTACTAAATAATTTGAGTCTATAATGTCAGATTGGCAAATGCAGTTTCTCCTCCTGATTGTTTAAAAGTTGTACAGCTTTTTTTAATGGCAGTATCAGACTTATTTTAAACGACTGAATCAGCTGTGCTGTTCCTACTAAAATGCAATCTATTGTGTTAAAAAAATCCTTGGACTTGGATGTGAAATTACTTGAAGCACTATATAACAAGTACATGAACAACCCATGTCCCTAGGTTGCTTGGTTTGAATTAAGGGGAATCCTAATGTTGCAGCATACAGTGATATTTTAGACAACAGTGTGTTTCCAGTGTTGTGGCAACAGTTTGGGGAAGGCCCTTTCCTGTTTCAACATGACAGTGCTCCTGTGCATTAGGCAACGTCCATAAAGATTTTTTTTTCTACTTTTGGTTTGGAAAAACTTTACTGGCCTGGAGAGAGATGTGACCTCAACCCAGTCCAACAACTTTGGGATGAATTGGAAGCTGATATTGAGCCAAGCGATGTTGGGCGATGACCAACATCAGTGCCCAACCTCACAAAGTGGCCAAAATGGTGTAAATCTCTGCAGCCAGGCTCCAAAATCTGGTTGAAAGTTTTCCCAAAAGATTGGAGGCTGTTATAACAATGCAGTGATTCCCCATGGCTATAAAATTGGAAATTCAACTACCATGTATGAGTGTAGTATTCTAGTGTCCACATACAATATGTCGAACTTGCAACTGCAATTTTGACAGGCTGACCTCAGACTAACATTAAACTGTATTGTCTCTTTGTATGTGTTTCAGGTGGTGAACCTTCTCGCTGCTGTAAGAGTGGACAGAAGATGCTGCTCATCATCTGAACATTGTTTAGGTAGATACATGATAGGAAATAAGTGTATCTATAAGCATGTGGTTTGGACTACAAGTCCAGAGGATGAAGGATGGAGGATGAAGCACAAAGTGGATGAAGCAGAAGGGACCATGAGTGCAGTTCTGGTGATGCTGTAGCAGCACGGAATGGTTTGTGGTTTACACTGAGATGCAGGCCATACTGTGCTGCCGCAGTAAAATCTGAATATACAACCTGGCTGTCAGCTTGCAGCTCTTCAACTTGTTGACACTTTTTCACTGATAATTAATGTTGTTTACTTTTTACTCTTGCACACAGCCTTCACTGTCTGAAAAATGCCACATAGACAAATGTTTTTCTGAAGAGTAAAAAAAAATAAGTTCGTTGGGTTTGCCTTTGTCATCTTCTGGTCGCCTTACTGTAGCAGCACGTAAATATTGGAGTTAAGACTCTAGCTGAAGTCTCCAGTATTGATCGTGCTGCTGAAGCAAAGCTGACCACTCACAATCAGAGCAAACAACCACTGAGTGTACTCAGACCAGCAAACAGTGACTGACGGTGAGAGATGCTTACAGGTAGATTGTTTACACTCCGGTTTTGAGTTAGCCTCCAACACTACCTCGTTTTGATAGTTCAAATGTATATCCATCTTCCTGCTTTTCACTGTAATGTTTGCACACTTCAAGAAATAAACTTTTAAACTGGCTTTTGTCTGTAATGTGTTTTGAACATGACATGCTAAACTTGCCGTTTAACAGAATGCTGTCCTCATATTACATTAATCTATTATTGAAGTTTTACTATACTTGTTTTGCGGACACTGAGAGCCCTTACATGGATTTTAATAGAAGCGCCATTCACAATGAAGAAACGCGGCACGCGATGGCCCGCGCTGATGTCCGGCCTGTTCAGCATGAGCCGTGACACAGGCAGATTTACGGCGGATTAAATTTATTACAATCATTATACTGCAGACTGAAAACACCAGACTTCTGTCTGAAATATCAAAAGCATTCAGTTTGTAGAAGGAGAGATTTATTTTATTTGTAACATTTTGAGTTTCTGCTCGGCCCTATAAACCCCCTTTACTAGCCTATATATTGGCTCACTCAATCTCCTTACATATTGTATTAGTGTATTATATTAGTGCCTTATGCCTACAAACCTATAATGATATATTCTAATGTTCAATGAAAAACCTGCACTGCTGTAACGAATGCTGTGATGTCCCGTAACATGGCTAAAAACCTCCATTTTAAGTCGTATGCGCACGTAATGCGGACATCTCAGTTGGATCAGGACATCCGATGATAATCCCACCTCACACTGTTCCAGTGAGAATGACTACATTCACGTTGTCACTGGCCGTTAGGATAATGTTTTACTAGTTGGTAAACCTGTGGATTTTACTAAATTTTACACAACATGCTTCATGTGAATTTACACATTTAAAAAAAGAAACTTAAGAATGAGATGACTGAGGAGACGAAACTGGTTACACCTGTTTACTCAGCCGTACGGACCACAGCTCGCTTTTAATATAAAAAATAAATACATTTTTAACATGATTACTTTATTGATCACATTTTTTGTGATGACCATGGGTATTATAACAATGGCTAAGGCCCAGTGATACTTTACCGTCCACTAAACAAACGCATGTTGCTGCAGCCTTTCTCCATTTGGCCTTGTAGGCCTTTTTTAATGATAATCCTGAATTCTCAGATTCGTTTTCGCAAATATAATTATACATATACAGGAATAAGGCCATTTGACAAAGGTGAAATATACACAGAATGACATTACAAAGAAAACAGTAAGATTTGTGCGCAATTTTAGGATTACTTTTTCCCTGAACAGGAAGGCTTGCATTTTTAAACATGTTTTGAAATATTCATATTTTAGAAATTCAGGCCTTTATAGTTTTATTTGAATTTAAGAAATGATATGCTTGAATATAAAATGTAGGATTTTATACCACCAAGGCTGCAAGACAGACTTACAGAATACATTTTCCGTGTGTGTGTGTGTGTGTGTGTGTAAATATAAACCAAGTCAATGTAATTCATTATCATTCATTTCGAAAATTATTAAATTCGTGTAACCTTTTCTTGGTGCAGTTATTTAAATATAAAGTTTGTCTGATTATTTTTTTTTTTGCGTGTTCACAAATACAGCCGATGTGACCTAATGACGGACGGCCTGATATTCCACTTTTCACATCTTACACTTGTTGTTAGGCTTAATATTTTTTTTGCTGTTGTGATTTCTGTATATTTAGCTGCTTTTATTAAGGTCGTGCTTATTTTAATTACCAGTAAAATTATAGAATAACACATCGGTGTTGCCTGCGTTTCGCAACCACATATCCAAAAAAAGGTGAAAATGGACTTAAGTGTAAAATTATATTGTAACAATAGGAAATAACAAAGAAAAATGTGTTTCAATCGCAGGAATTAAAAAAAAAAAAGTTTTTCCTTTAATAACCATCACACACTCAGACCCTCGGTGTGTCAGTGTGCAAGAGTGCGGAACATCATCCAGTCCTGTAATTACACACTGATACACGAAATAGACTTTTGACATTATGTGGATGTTTAGTCATTTTGAAAGATTGAATAGATGAAGATTTGAAGTTTATTTGACTCCATCCTCACTACAGGCCCAGTGTTCACACACAGAGTGACCGTGCGACCTGACTATGGAAATATTACAGAAAAGTCACTTATAAACACAATAGTGTCTCCTCATCTGAATTGAGTTGACATTTTGCAGGCTATATTTAAATTTGCGTGCCGTGACAATTAAAATATTAATGTAGAGTGATACATTTATTTTTATCCTATATTTGCCTGGCAACAGAAGGCTATATATATGTACAGGCGTGCCATGACGTACATCCTGAATTATGGTCAGTGCTGACATCACGGATTCACTCTGTGGTCTGATCTTAGGATTTTTTTTCTTTCTTTTTCAAAATGCTTCTCTGCTCAGGAGAAATAAATAAATAAATCAAAGCATAACTGATCAATTCACGATCCACGGTTCGTCCTTTTGCTCTGACCTATTTTAATAAAGATCATTGCTGGCGATAAGCCACACATCTCACTGAGTTTCCCTGAATTTACAAGAATTTTAATTCCATTTGCTCTCACATTTGCATTTTGAATTCAGGCTTACCAGTCAGTCTCCTACAAATTGAGATGCACAGCAGAAAATAGGCCTGCACTGTACATTTAACCCAACAGCCTGCTGATGTTTGACTTTATAGACCGAACAAGTCGTGCAACGAATGAGTCACATGAACCTCCGCAAATAAATCTCGTGCAGAGATGAAGTGACTGCCTGGCATGCGTGAGAATCACGTCCCCTTACCCGTGTCTTTATTATCGGTGATGGGGGAATACAGCTGTCAGTTCTTTAGTTTCATCAAAACATCACAATCAGGGCTGTGTTTCTCCTCTTGCGCTGTGTCTGCAGCCTGGTGAATATTTCACACGGGCCCTGTTATGCAACGTTTGTAACCTTGAAGAGGTTGCAGCATCACTGTGGTGCGGACGCGCTCTGCGGGGAAGAGGCCAGGGATTGCACTGTATTTGTCTTTTATTACTCACTTGTGTGCTTCATAAACAAGCGTGTGTCCCTAAATAGCTGGCTGACTCTGCACGTCGCTCTAAATAAAAACAAACATGGGAGTGACTTCAATTTCTCCGTTTTATTTGTAGAGATCGTTTGAACAAGTGTAAATGTGTCATGAGAAAAAGAAAAGAGATTGCACATTCGTGGACAGAGTATGGGGTTAGTGTCTCTGGACTAAGGGTTGATTCTGTTTGATTCGATGGCTTGATTAGAGGTTTGACTTTTAGCAACGACAAAATAAGGCAAAAAGAAAAGACATACAACATAAAACAGGTAAAAATGTGTTTCCATGTGGACTGAGGTGAATATCTCACTAGTTACATGCACCTCACGGGTGACTGTGACAACGATTTGTAGCTGTGGGTGCGTGGCACAGATGCCACAGCCTAATAATTAAAACAACTTACAACTGCCAATAAAATTGACAGTCGAGTCAATAAAGTTCACGATACATTCCTGACCTGCGCCCAATAAACTCGTGTACATGTCAGTCATTTCCCGCAGGTACACAGCGGTGTGGGTAAGGTGCGAGGAGACTGCAGTGAGAAGTGGTTCAACCTGCGAAGGCACGTAGGCTGCGAGGTTGTGCGGCTGCAGCAGGAGCAGCGTTGGCACCAACAGGCTCATAAATAAGGTGATCCATCTGCGCGCTGCCACCCGCGAGCCCCGCGCTCGGTAGGAGCCACTCTCGTGGGGGACTGAGATCTTGTCCACTTCCCTGAGCTTCAGCGAGTCCCACTTTTTGACGTCGAAATTGCGCACGAGGGGACCGACGTCCATGTCTTTCCGAGAGGGCAGTGGAGTCTCCTTCAGGACCCCCAACTTCTCCCGAAACTCCTGCATCTGCTGCAGAAAGCACAGGGGGTCGGTGACGCTCCTGAACGAGTCTGCGATGCTGAGCGCCCGGCTGTGCTCCTCCATCGCTGCGCTCAGCTTGGTGATCTCCGGGTCGTACGCTTGCAGCACCACCAGCTTCAGTGTTTCGAAATCGGACAGGATCTCGTTCTTTTTGCATTCGAGGGCACTGATGAGTTTGTCGAAATAGTCTGTTACCTTTTCTGCGTCCTTGGTCACCGACTGGAGCGCCCTTTTCTTACTGGCTTGTAGTGTCTCCAGGCAGGACAGGATATCTGCGCTCTGCCAGCTCTCCACTCGGTGGAGCAGCTCTTCAAACGCCTCCTTCTCTCGGTCATATGCCACCTCCAAGGAGCAGAATGTATGCCCTTTGTGGTCATCTGTAGTTGCGCAAAACCCACAAATGAGTTTCAAGTCCGTGGCGCAATATATGTTAAGAGGCTGGCTGCAGTGTTGTTTACAAACAGACATCTTCGGCAGAACCCTGATTCTGCTGTACTTCTCCACGATTCCGCGCAGAGAGTAGTTGATCTGCAGGCTGTTTGCGCCGTTGTGAGGGGTCTCTTTGCGGCATGTGGGGCATTTGAACGGTGTTCTGAACGCAGGACCTCGGTTCCCCTCCAAGAGTCCCTCCAAGCATTTCTTGCAAAAGCTGTGCGAGCACAGCAAAACCCGAGGGTCCTCGAAGAGACCGCAGCAGATCGGACACGTAAGTTCCTCTTCTAGCTGCTCCATGGTATCCTGTAAACACATCACCCAGGCGTCAAATCGATGCGTCATGTAAGTAAAGAAAGCCCAATAAATCAACACTTCATAAAAACAGCTGCTACACATACGCACCCACACTCGGAGGGATGCTGCCCCGCGAGGCAGTACAGGCAATAAATTACACACGAAAATGCTGTAGCATCGCAAAGGATACAGATATTTGCAGTCATGTTCCAGCTGTGTCTGGAGTATTCCCATCTTGAAAGTGAAAACGACTCGCGTCGCTGTGCCCGCGTAAAAGCTTGGCACGGGCTCTGCCAAAGCCTCCGTGTGCCCATCTAGCGTTAAACAACATCCTGCTGTTTGGTGTCTGTGACCAGCTGGAGGTGTACAAAAAGCTCGAAGCCGCGTCCCAAAAACAGGCAGGATATAAGTCAAAATCTTTAATCTAACTTTATAGACGCAGACTGTGAGAGCAAACGATTTTCTCCTAGCTTTGTATCACACAGAAGCAGGTCAGTGGTTAGCTGAGCTGAGCCCTGAATTACAGCCGTCTAACCAATCCAATGCGACAAATTATCGACAAACAGGGTTCGCGTTTGCGTTGCTCCTGTTGGCAAGGTACTGAAGTAGGGCTGTGACAGATTTTGCAAGCGCATAGTAACATGCAACTACTGGACCAAAAGAATCACTCACCAGCTGCTGAGACGCACAGTGCAACGCAATCATGGCGCTTGTTGCTGTGCAGACTTCGCCCTTTCCGGGTAAAGAGTTAACCGTTTCAGAGGCGCACAGGAGATTCAAACACAGCTGTTTCTTATGTAAACCCGCGCAGATAAACCGGGAGATGTACCAGTACGCATCCAACGTGAGAGCAACGCGTACCGAGAGTCTTTTTGTCAACTTAATTTCAAGTGTTGGGATGTTTACGTTTCTGTCGCGGCTGGGTAATTTGCAGAGGGTCCCTGCCGCTCGGATGGGGGAGGGGCTGTTGCTATGCAAAACATTACAGCGTGAAAAACTGTCAACTAGGTTTTAGTCCCATCTTTGCATCACGGGCTTTCTACACTGGCCCACTTGAGTCGCCCGTGCGAGTGCTTGTCAGTATAATACATCTGTAAACAGTTAACACGATAAGAGGCAGCAGCTGAAGGCGCCCAGCTGCATCAGCTGATATCAAAAAAGTGAACTTCACTGCGCTGTAGCACCGAGCAGACAAGTGGCACAGTCTCTTGGCCCCGTGAGATAACAGATACTGAGAAAGCCGATCTGCGGCGCACATCAGCAACACTGTTTTTGGCTTCACGTTTCAGCCAGCTGAGGATGCTCTTCATGATAAGTGGCCAACTCAGCGTCTGTCCACCAAACATTTGATACATTTTCTAGAAAACCCACTTTATTTCCACTTGTGGTTATGTAACATCGATATCCAATAGTTACTTAGTCACGTGTAGAAATTTTGACCTTGATTTTCTTCCCTTGTTTCCATGCCATCAGGAGCAACTGCCTATCTTTGCCGCTGTGATTGGATACAGTCGGGTAGCAGGGGCTTATGCAGCTCCGGGCTCTGCCGCGGGGTGTCGCTGTTGCGTCGGGGCATCCTGACGTTTCGACGTCGAGCACTCTTTGGTCTGCTGCTAGGAGTTTGTTTCCGGATGTTCAGCTAGTGTCGGAGCAAGAATGGCTGCGATGTTTACGTGTTGTCTAGGCTGCTGCGGAGATGGCGGAACGGGGCATATTCCCCTCAAAGAAATGCCGACCGTTCAGCTAGACACCCACCACATGGGTAAGGAAGTTTGACTTTCATCCTCACAGCTGGCGTTTAGGCAGTTGGTGTCCGCGTGAGTCCAGTTGGCTGTGTGTGACATGATGTTTTGCTACTTCCGCTGTGACTATTAGCTACGTGAGCTAGCCGAGAGCTAGTTGTTGTGTAGTGACCTATGCTGTCAGATCTGTTTTAAGTACCATGGAGTGGTTTTTGTTTGTTGTTCTAACATTATCCACTTAATTTACTCCCTGTAAGGTTATCTGTGTTAAATATAGTGCGACCTGACGTTAATACCAACAGACAGGGCAGCTCGTGACATCTGAACTCTAGACACTGGTGATCGACGTTTCCCCTTCTTTCAGTAGCTGAACCAAAGATATGCCCTCCACACATGTTGTCAAACACATACAAGAACTCTGCTTTAATAATTTGTGTCTGAGGTGTTTTCACCAGTTCAATTACCTCGTTAAAAATCTTCCCCCACGTTGAGAAGAAGATTTTTCATTTCAAATTTGTAACCTTTGGACTCAAAATGTCTCCTTCACTGAAAAGTTTATTCTTTTTGTATACTGGACCATGATTGGCTACCAAACTAGCTGTGATGTCATAAAAATCCTGCTCATAGGTCCACGTCTTATACTGAGATGAAAGGTAAACACAGAGAAACTTTATTGTCGTGTTTATTATCAGTATCCAAGAACTGCAACTGATTTACAGGCTAATGAACATAAACTTACTTATAATAGAGAATTCAAATTACCAATCATCAGTCTGCTCACTGCTAAACTGATAAGTCAATTGGCCGATCCACAAAAAATCAATCCGAAACAATTCTGATAATTATTCTATTCATCTTTTGTCGTTGATTATGGAGAAATCTCAAACATTCTTTGTTTCCAGCTTCAGGTGTGAGGAATTGCTGCCTAATTGAATAACTTTGGGTTTTTCTTTAAATAAAATAAGCCCTTTGAAATTGTCATCTTGGGCTTAGGAAATGGGGGGGTTAGGAAATAGCTTCAATATTTACTGACATTTTATAAACTAAACAATTGACTAATCATAATAGTGAGTGGCTAAATTATTTTCTTGAATTATTCTGTGTTTTAACTTAAACATCTTTTCTTGCCTTTCTGTTGCAGGCACAGATGTTGTCATTGTAAAGAGCGGCCGGAGGATATGTGGCACTGGAGGCTGTCTGGCCAACGCTCCTCTGCACCAGAACAAAAGTTATTTTGAGTTTAAGATCCAGTCCACTGGTAAGTGCCTGGCTTGTAGCTCCAGCCTTATTTTCTTCCCAGACTGAAATTTTCTGGTGCATTCCGAGAGACAGTTATTGATACAGACACGCTACTGTTTTTAGTAGCAGCACCATCTTGTGACTGCACGCTCACTTATAGAGTTCTGTTTACTTAGAAAGACCGGGAAAATGTAAAGAACAAGAATTTTTTTTCTTCTTCACACTGCTCCACATCTACAGACACAGCTACAGACTGTTTTTTATTAGCATTCAGTTGTGAAGCTGTTATTCATCTGAAAATTGCTAATACATTTGTTATTGCAGATTACCTTTGTTATAAATATAAAGACGTTTTAGTCTTTGTGGTTACAAGAGTGTTTTAGAACCGCGGATACTCAGTGCTGTGCTTTGTGTTTAGGTGTGTGGGGAATTGGTGTGGCTACGCAGAAAGTGAATCTTAATCAAGTGCCTTTGGGCAGAGACACAAACAGCCTTGTCCTGAGGCATGATGGGTCTGTGTACCACAATAATGAAGAGAAGAATCGGCTACCCGCAAACAGCCTTCCTCAGGAGGGGGACATTGTGGTAAGTGCAAAATTAATTTTACTTGCTCCTGAATTTAAATCTGATGACCATATCCTTGAATCATATGAGCCAGTTGGTTTCTTTGAGGGCTCAGATGGTTTCATTTAGACTAGAGTATATGTGCTTCACTAATGATTACTGAGATCTTACTCCCTTATTGTTATTAGTTTCGCCTGTACTCATATTGAGCTGTTTCATGCGAGTGAATCAAACCATTCACACTAATTATCTGCTAGAGGCCTGCTGGCCCTGTGAGTCCTGCTGTAGAAATTAATATTATGAGGTTGGCCATGGCTGACATCGATATTCACATGGTTTAATGTGGGCTGGATAGCCTTGTGTTTATGCACCAAATTACTATGTGGCGCCAGTTTATTAATCATAAAGAATTTTTTATACATTGAAAAACCTTTGTGAAATTTTGTTACAAGGCTTGTCGTTCAGGACCTCGAAATCATTTTTTAAAATGGGATGTTAATGAGCACAGACTTGGGATCTGGAAAAATGGATTACGGGAGTGGGCTGGGGCATCAGAGAATCCTGCGGGTGCAGGCAGCTACAGTGCAAAATCCAGCAGGGGCTGGCACACATGCAGACCTGTATCTATCACTGTCAGCAGGCATGTCGTCATCTGCACAAATTGGTGTTTGACAGCTTGTACCTCACATAATAAGACAAATCTTGATTGTCTTTTTCCCAAACCTAAAATATAATTAGTTAAAAACCTAGTCGTGGTAATTTTCTGACACTATATGTTCCTTCTAGTCTTGCCTCAAAAACAACAACGATAAGTCTTGACAAACATTTGGATCGTGCAATAAGGCATCCCTGCTTGGTTCTTTGATGGGAATGTAGTTATTTTAATGCTAGGGCTAGCCTCATCATATACAAATGTTCAACCAAGAAAAGTTCCCCCAGACACTATTTTGTAGAGGCAAAGTGGCTGGTTCCGAGGATCAGCGCTGCCCGACACGATTGTGATTGGTTGAAGGAGCTACAATCAAGCCAGAATGATAATGGGTTCAGCCAGACTTTTCTCCAGGACTGACACAGCACTAAAACAAAGTGTGGAGTTAGGACTGGCTGTAAGAGACTATGGTCCTTCTGAAGACACCACAACAGCTTAAAAATGCTACTGGAACTTAAACTTGGTAACTTGGCGACCCCTCGAGTCCTTTAGTGGCAGTACTGTATTTATGTGACCTTTACCAAAGAGAGCCCACAACCCACAAACATATAGTTACTCAGACAGCAAAGACATGTATACAAATATACTTGTCATATTGTCAATTGAGCATTTTTGCATGAATAAACTTGTGTAAAGAGAAGTATTTTCTCATGATGCAGGCCAACCAACTGGTAAATGCTGCTTTTATTGTTATCACACAACTGAACAAAAAGGTTGGCTGAACTTAATTTTAAACTGATTTGCATGTTGGTACAATATTATATAAGATGCTGCCAGCAGTGATGTTTGCATGCAGATACACATTTTACTGTTCAAGATCGTTTGCATGAGAGCTGTGATTGTTCATGAGCCAGGAAAAACAAACTCTGACTTTGTTTAACACTGAAATATTTTTAGTGTGAGGCTTCATTTGTGATTCAAGCTATTAACACATATTTCAGTGCAACTTTATCTTTGGCAAACACATTGACCATGAACGCCAATCTTAGACTGATTTTCTCTCATTTTAAATGCATATACATTACTTCATTGTACTTGCTCAATCAGCACAGTGGCTATGTGCTGATAACTAATATAATGTATTTCCAAAATCCTTGATATCTAAAGAAATTGACTGTAAGCTACATTTTGGATTCATCAGAAAATATTTAGTCATGTTTTTATGTCTCATTTTGTTTCAGATGCATTTTATACTTGAAGGGGCGCATTGTTGACCATAATTATAATGTAAGCTCAAGACACCATGGTCCAGTATGACAAGGTGTAACTGCACGAAGAAGAGACAGAAAAAGAAAACTGGGGGGAAAAAAAACAGGGGTTTCACGATTTCAATTCTAAATCAAAAATTGTTCAAAATGAGCTTTCAATTTTGATCATCAAATTCAAAGGCGGTATCGGCGACATCCCAACATCCCCCTCTGTGCAGAAAGCTGGAAATTTGAAAAAGACGAAACAGCTAACTTGCTCTTTGAGAAGAGGGTTCAGTCGTGGGGGAATAACTGAACTGATAACATTGCCAGAGATACTTTATTCAATTGCTTGTTTACTTGGGACAGGTTTGAGAAACTGAACTTTTAAACAAATTCAATTTCTGTCTGTTGTTTATTTATTGAATCACTGAAGGATGTTTATCTTTGTTTAACTCTGAATTCTCTATTTTTGGTGAATATTACTTGTCTAACCATAACCTGCAAAAAGTCTTTTTTAAAAGTTTAAAAACGTAACTGACAGTTGCCAGGGCATAAAACCAGTGATCTGCTGATCTTAACAAATCCATATGTGAGTCTAACAATAGCTCAGACATCTGTGGTAGAATTAATCATAGACAAAACTAAACTATTAAGCTTTCCCAAGCTTTTCCTGCTCCTCTTGACTTCAGATGGTCACGGGAATGTGGACTCAATGTTTTTTCTATTAATGGGTTACAGTCACAAACTTCAAATAGCCAGACTTTATGAATGCTTCATCTTTTATGGTTCAGCTAGCTTTGGATATGTAATCATATCACATGCAAATACAGTGATTAATTCCAGTCTTGTTTGTGTTCCTCAGGGCATCACATATGACCACGTGGAGCTGAATTTATATCTGAATGGAAAGAACATGCATTGTCCTGCCTCAGGGATCCGAGGCACTGTATTCCCTGTTGTTTATGGTAAGTTTAGTTAGTTGTTGGTTTGATTTGCTGCCTTGGTTACCAAGGTTTGTTAATTATTATTATTATGTGACCATTATTGAACAACTTTCTCAGAAACGCCATTAAGGCAGTTACAATTTTATTCCACTAGAGGGCTGTATTTGTAAATTTTTACATAACACTGCTCATGTTGTATTTTTTATTCACATATTTATCCACAAACAGATTCCACACATCTAAGACTGAGTAATGTGGACTAATCCAAACAAAGTCTCTAGCAGGGAGGGTTAGTCAGGAACAGACATGATGATTTTCTTGTTTTGTCTTGTCCTCTTTGGTTGATGTAAAACTTGTTGGTGAAATCACCAGGTGATTTAATGTTGGGTGGGGTGGGGGGGGCATGGAGGCTTTCTGTACTTAGTGGCAGCTTTGCCTGTTCCTGTCCTACAGCAAGACTAATGCAGAAAAACAGTAACTTGTGACTCATTTGGTTGAGCTTTCTCTCGCAAACACCCTCTGTTTTTAGAGCACCGCAAATGTTTCAGAGCTAGAAAATGTATCAGTGTAATCAGAAAGTCACTCTGGGTGCCCTCTTAAATATCATTACAAACTTTTCACTTAATTTTCTGTTGTGTGGTATTTTTTACGGCCTAATTAATGTTTAAAGTGCAAGAACAACTTTTTTGGCTGAATGTCACTTCACTATTTTCTAACAAGCATCGGCAAACATGCTTCATTCTCACTTAACCATAAGAACCTTGTTAATCTGGTATGTTTTCTGATTAAACGGCAACTACCTGTGCATGATTGAATACCAGTGATGCCATAAAATATAGATTTTTCAAAGATTCTATCAGTGTAGTTTGAGTAAGGTTTATAATTAGTCTGAATAAAAATGACTGAAGATTTAATTAAGCTAAGAATAGAAAACCGTATGATTATAACCTAAATTAGTTCTATGAGCTGCAGTGGAACAGCTACATTTTTGTTACTCCCCTTATATTATAATCTACAACAATGTCCTCTTTGTCTTATCAGGTTTTTGAGAAGTCTTTAAATATTCCTACATAAAACCTACGTCTGCCTCTGCTACATACATTTATACTTACCTGTAATGCTTGAATAAGAAAAAGATTAATGTGTCCAAAATCAGCCTTCAGTTTGGTTAAAAAAAAAAATAAATAACTAAAAGAGTTTTTAAAAGCATTACATTTTTGTATCAGACATCTGTAGGCATCCTAGCTTTATCTGTACCTCCTAGCTTTGTTTCCAAGTGCTTCAGAGTTTGTGTTGGTTTATATTATTGTTTTTAACTTTGCTTTAGAAAGCTGTTGCATATAAAGTAGCTTTATGGGTCAGTGACTTGATTTTGAGTGGTTAAGAAGGAGACCTACAATCATCTCCTGCTGTTACCACACCTCAGGTGGACCCTAACTGTGTGAGTAGGAGAGTGTTTGTTGGCCGGGAACCGATTTATGAGATTATGCTAACTAACCCTAACCCTAACTGTGAAATCCAGGCTTAAGTTGTGTTAATAACATTACGGCACCTTGAGAACTCACTATAAACAAGCTCAGACAAAACATAACATTGTATACTGAGAGATTATGATCAAATATTAGCTGTTATTAGTCATTTGACCTAATTCCTGCAGAACAAATAACTTAGCAGGATAAACAAGAAAAATGTTGGAATGTTGTCTATTTATCATATTATTACTCCTGAGTAGTAATAATAATATTATAGTGAGTCACTCCTAATTTTGACTTGGAAATGGTGACTTTTCATCAACACTCACTATTTACACATGGTGTGACTGAGCACCACCCATTTGATGTAGCGGTCCAACCAAAACAACATACATCCAGGGTTTGAATATTTGACTTAAAGGAGAAGTTCATCCAAAAATGAAAATTCAGTCATTATCTACTCAACCCCATGTCGATGGAAAGTCAGCTGAAGTTTTGTAGTCCACAAACATTTCTGGATCTTCACCTCAAAACAGCGTTGCAGCATTCTCCTAAACAACTGAAGTAGTTGAGGACTTGTTTTAAAACATTCAAAATGGGGGAAAAAACATATAGTGGCTCCAAACAGCTTGTCCGGTGTAATCCAAGTAGCCGGCAGCTGCAAATCCCAAACTGATTTGAAAAGATGCTATTCCCCCCCGACGCGTGCTCAAGCTTGTGCACTCACTTCAAAAAGGGTTCATCCTAACGCTTTTAGCTTAGCAGCTACAGTGAAGATTGCTGTTTTAAAAGGGGTGTGAATGACACCTTGAGTCCCCTCTACTTCACTTATCTAAGAAAATGTACTCCAGCGTTGTTGTGCTGTGAAGTTACAGAAATGTTTTATGAAACCTGACTTTCCATTCAGCATGGGGTTGAGTAGATAATGACTATAATTTCATTTTTGGGTGAATGTATCCTTTTATGTATATGCATTAAAGGGTAACTACAACAATTTAACACATTAATGTGTGTTAAAGCTGCTGTATGTATTGTCGTCATTTTAGCTAACTTCCTGTCCGTTTTGCAGTTAACGATCTCCTCCCTCTTCTCTACATCAACACACTTGCAGGACTCCTTTCTACTTTTCGAGGCAGCTCTCTTTGCCTCTTTCTTTTCTTTAAGTGTTTTCATCACTTGGCCTGTTTGTTGGTATAAGCCGTCAACGGGAGTGCTGGAATTGGTTGCTTTTCCTGTTCTACCATTGCTGGTGTAGGTGCCAGAACAGTACGATCCTGCTCTCAGCACCGCCTCTCAGAGTTTTCTGTCCTGATTGAATAAAGTGGGCAGGGATACTAGAAAATGTCTTTATTCTTTCACTGCATGAGCAGGGAGAGGAGAGACGTGGGTTACTGTCCAAACACTCTACAGCAGTGATGACTGTTGGAATACAGCGATATTGAGCACTCATTTTAACAAGAAAATAACCCTTACAGCAGCAAACGGCTCTTGGGGCCTACTACTGCATATGTGAAAAAGGTAGTATGCCTTTTGTTGCTCCAGAGGAAGCTGCATGTAATCTGATAAATTGCCTTCAGTGATTTCACTCAGTGACTAAGTTGCATTGTGGGTAATGTAGGTGCCAGGTTTTGAAAAGGAAGACCAATTTGGGGAATAAAAAAGGTGATATCTCTTGTTCTGCAGTATGGATTTTGATCATTGTTTTTTTAAAACTGTCCAGCAAAATCAACAGTCCAATGCTGGACCAGTGGACTACTTTTCAAATCCAGGTGCCTACATTAATCACACTGCAACTTAGGGCACACTCACTCTTGGCCCAGTTGCTCTGTACCGTGCCAAAGCACAATTGTCCGTCCTGCCCTGCACTCACATCGCTCCGGCTGCAACAAAGCCTGAGGACAGTTACCTCTTGTGCATACATCATCACATCGTAGTGCAGTCACAGCACAATGGATAACAACACAGAGAACATGACAAACGACTGACTTTTTTGTGGCTTTGTTTCGGTCATAGACGGCCCTCTCACATTCCTGGATTTCTTGAGTATGCAAGGCGGCATAATATGCATGATTATACTTCATATCCACATTGCGTACCCGTGCTTGTGCTCATGCATGAGCAACTGTACTGTGTTGAACACACACCTCTTCCAACCACTTTATCAGATTATGCAGCTTCCTGTGTAGCTACAGAAGGCTTTATACTACTTTTTCACATCTGCAGTAGAACTGCTCAACACCTGTAAACACACTTTAATGTGGAAAATTGGTGGAATTACCCTTTAACTTAAAAAAATACTGAAACAGGGATATGCACAATACATGTGATGTGATCTTGTTTCTTTATGTTTTAACTTAAAGTCTTCTAATAGTAACAATCTGTTTGAAGGTTTAACACAGTGTCTTTCTCTTGTTTCAGTGGATGACAGTGCCATCTTAGACTGCCAGTTTAGTGACTTCTACCACACAGCTCCACAAGGATTTGAGAAGATCCTGTTCGAACAACAAATCTTCTGAAGAAACACTTCAGCTTCAGCCCCGCTTTACATTGTCATCCCCCCTGTATATCTCATAGCAACCTCCGTGACACTACAGTTCGACCTTGATCGGATTTTATGATTACATGTGGCTTGAACGCCTCGTTTTGTTTCCCGTGATTACTCTGTCTCTGCTGCTGTGATGGCTTTACTGATGCCGGAGTATTCTTGAAGAAGTGGGTATTTCTTATCAATGGTCGGCTCTGATGGGCTGTTAAGAGTCTGTGCTGATGGAAAACTGTCAAACCATTACCTTGTGTCAGTGGTAATCACCCCGTATTAACTGAAACACTTTGAATTGCTGCTTACATTCTCGATCTGTGTGTAGATGCTGGACAGTGGATGTAATGGTAAAATGTTCCCATTGTTCAAGATCAGACGCCATGTTTTGTTGTCATTTCTTCATACATACATGTAATCCCCTAAATGCCACACTGACATCCCAGCATACGCCCCTTTATTTATTTGTATTTATTTGAGTCACAGATCAAAGTGACATGTTTCTTTGGTTTGACAAAGCATGAATGTTTTCTTTTCTTTTGGCCAGAGAGTTTGAGGACTGATGAAGGATCAATGGAGGTCAACACTGACGCATCACAGCATTTTAAATTGCCTTCTTCAATTAAAAATACAATTCAAAGCTGAGACATTGCAACACTTTATAATTCATGTCACAGACATGGTTTGAAATCCTGACTCCAGTAAAGCAGTACACATTCCAGGTCGCAGCCAGTGTCTGAGGTCAACTTTTCGCTGAGGGGTGCTGAAAAGAAAACATTTTCCAAAGTGAAATATTTCTTAAATGGCTGCCACCAACATTTATCAGGATTGATTCCTAAATCATTGTAACGAACAGCCCTTTAGTTTCCCCCACTTCAACCTTTATGGTGTATTTTATTCTAAATATCAGAATATTACCTGAGCTGGTGCTGCTTGTCTCTGATTAGAGATTTAAGGTTAAAAATGTCAATCTGTTGTGTTGTATTGGCATTGCATATCCGCTGCTGAAGTGTGACAGTCAGATATTTCAAAGTGCTCGTCTTTGTTTGCACTAATGATGTTATTGTACAAGCAAATCCAAAATATTGTTGATTCATTAAACTTTTGTGTCTGGAGGCATACTTCTCTCAGAGTCCTGTCATGTTTTTTAAAGCCGTTTATTCACTCTTACCTGCAAAAAACAAAATGACCACTGAGCTGCACAGCTGTCACGTCTGAGGACGTCTGTTGTGGACATTAAGTCGTGGGTGAATTTATTATTACTGCGTCGAGGGAGCCGTGGAAACCAGGACAGCCCATGCAGGAGGTATGCAGTAACTCCTCCCCTCACTCTGCGTCCTGTTACGTCCTCCTCCTCCCCCTCTCTGGAGCCAGCAGCAGCACAGGAGCTGCCGTGCCTCGTCTCTACACGGAGGAGATCCCGTAAAAAGCCGGAGTAATAGCAAAACCCCATACAGCCATGGCAGAAAACGCCGGCTTGGAAAACCACCGCATCAAGAGCTTTAAAAACAAGGGACGTGATGTCGAGGTGAGCTGACATATCAATGAGAGTGTTAACAACATGAATCCAGTTAGTTTAACGTAGAAAATGACAGTCTTTGGGCCTCGTTGGAGAGCCTGGCCCCGGCTGCAGCTGCCAGCTAGCTAGCAAGCTAGCTAATGTAAGCTACCTTGAAGAGTTCGCCATCAGTGCTTATTGGCCTGCCTTGATAACGGTACATTTCTGCTGTAATTAAGCGTTTGTAATGATCTTTTTCCAGTTAACACCAGTGGCCTACTAATATTCAGTAGTTCGTGTTGGTAAAGAGTAAGCAACATCACAGTCGGACTGTTGTAAATGTGAGAATTGAGGGCATACGATGTAGCTGTCACTGCCAGCTAGCGTTAACTAGCTTGTTGGATGGACACCGGTCGCAGGCGAGGCTGGGCCCGGCCGGCTCCATAATCTTGACATTTGCTATGCTTTACAGTCAGCTGACCTTAGGTAACGCCAAGGCTAATTTGTGAACGTCACGTACATTTGTCATTATTAGTAAAAACGTGGGTTTAGTTTGAATTACATGGTCGGTCCACATCCACCCTAACCAAATATTGCCCCTCCTTGTTAGCTTGCTAACGTTGACAAGCAGATAGCTGGCGTGTAAAGCCAGGTGAGGCAGCTAAACTGAGCTGCTAGCTAAGCCACTGAACAGTTCGCAGGGTAGTAATGATGGGATGACCTCAGTTTAACGACCTACTTTGATTTTTTAAAACGGCTAAATGTGTTGCTAGCTAAACCAAATGTAAGGTCAAAAAGTAACTGTGATAGGGGTCCATTAGTGAGTGATTGGCACGTTAGACTTGAGAAACAGTGAACAAGCAATACTATATTATTAAAGTTAGACATTTTCCCAAGTAGACTTTTCTATTTTAGCGTAAATGTGAAGGATAATTGTGTGGCTGTACTGACAAGCAACATATTCTAGAAAACACCACCGGTATACAATGTGACCCACTGGCACACCGACTGTCGTCGCTGGGTTTTGCAGCATCATTCAACTAACATCTAATTATAAACCTCTGTGACAGCATGTGTCTGTAATGCTCATTGACATGATGACCAAACCATTTGGCAAAGGCTGACCTCAGACGAGCCCAGACAGGACATATAGCTGATGTAGTTGAACCAAAGCAAGATGTCAAATATCTAGTCTTGCTTAGATTGTACACATTATACGATTTATCATAATGCCCCTCTCTCAACCAAAGTGTCAACCAACAAAGATAGAAAGTAATCATAAGCGAGGCCTGTAAGTGTCCCGTCAGAACCCATCTATGGAGTTTCACCCTCAACTTGCCCAAAAACACAGATCTACGCCCCAGAGGTGGTTGTTTTGATACTTGGAGTCAGTGTGACAAGCACATGGCTACTATGACAGACAGACTTTGCCAAGTGCATTCCTGATGCTATTTCAGGCATCTTGGATGTCTGGGCCCTCTTAAGAGCCTCTGCATGTATTTGAGTTTTACCTAAATGGATGACTCAGACTACAGCAAGAAGAAGTGCCAGTTTGGGTCTTATTTATTTAGGTCAGGCACAACAGACTGCTCTTCATTTCTAACATCATTAGAAACAGATTTGAATTGCAAAGTAGTAAAGTCTCACTTGCTGCAGGTCATACGTTCCTTCTTTGTGTTCTTGGATGTTACCTTACGTTGGATTGGGTTAAGCATTTCTGGTGTCAGACTTTCTTGCCTTGCAGAATTGCAGTTTTCAGAAAATGTTGTCTTTTTCAGTATTAACTGAGGTGTTTCTATTGGTTCCATTGGTTGTGTCTTTTTAGGGATATATTGTTTTAGGAGCAGTTCATCTTTTCTTATTCAACAGAATTAGGCAAATTAAGATCATTTCACTGTCCAGCGCTTGACTGTCAGGCTGGACTATTAGATGTTCTGCTGTCCGTAAAGGGACATTTATTTGGGTCACCGTAGTGGAATTATTGTTGTTTTGCAGTGGTTGGGAGACACCTCTCTGCTCCGCGGCCTCCTGAGTTATGACTGTCCCAGATTACGCAAGAGGCTATTTAGGAAGGCAACATGAACCTCTTCAAACAGTCACAAGATCTCAGTCCATCTCAAACGGTTCAGGATGAACTGGAAACCCAACGAATTTAGTTACTGTCTTTTCTCACTTGTGCTGCTTTGGAGTTGTTTTATGGATCTCTTGTCGTCATATGGGTTGCTGGTGGTTACTGTTACTGTATGATTCAACCACAGATTTATGCCTAAATTGATTTTTTTTTTTTATGTCATCTACTTCCCCCATGTTGTCAAGGTTGTCCCACTTTAAATGGTTATAAGATGCCATAATTAAAACGTTTAGTGTAATCTAAACTAATGGAAAACAAACAAATTGATGTCTTTTGGCTTATTATGTCATTTTGTTATCTGTGTAAAAGGCTTGTATGTTCTTCACTGCAATGAAAGGTTGAATTACTGAAAAATGTGGGAAAAAACACGATGTCTCAGTTACCGTCTTTCTTTTTGTTTCAGACTATGAGAAGACATCGAAATGAGGTGACGGTTGAATTGAGAAAGGTGAGAAAAGATGCACCATCTGTCTACACACACATACACACCAGGCCTCAGTCAAAATCTTATAAATTTGTCTGGTTCCAGGCTATTTAGGTGGAGTTGGACGTGTAATCAGACAGAACCATTGTATGTTAGGAGGCGACCATACAGTCTATACAAAATGGTTAGAGAAAAGGTAAAAGCTGCAAATAGCAGCAGGATTGGGCATTTCAGATACACAGCACCTTGTAACACGTGCCAATTAATTCATTGTTAATATCAAAAACACAGCTTGAACCTAAAATGAATTGGCTAATATTTTAACAAAGCCTGATTCATCAACCGATATTACACGGTCCCTTGCAACTGACTAATTATTTGTCATGAGAACTGTTGCAAGCCATGTGTTTTTAGTTTCCGTCTACACTTCTACTATTTCTTTCAGTTCTGATTAAAGCAGACGTGTGTAATTTCCTGTCACCCCATACTTATTTATTGTACCCCCTAATATCTTATTGGTTGGTACTCTAGTATCTAGGTCCCTTCCAAACAGACACAAAGGCTTAATCTCATTTCCAATTTTTACCCCTACCACTAATTTTTGAGTGCCCCTTGCCCCTCAGAACAGAGTTACAAGTGTTTTCAATCTCCCTGTACAAAATCGGACAACCGTTCAAGACCCTCATACGTCATCATTTGTCGTCGATGGTGTTTATATACACAAACGCACCCGGACATTCCCAGTATAATATTGTCAGCTGTGGTGATTTGTCTTGGATTACTCTGGCAATCCTGGTATTATCACAATGCCATTTATCTGATAGAGACAGAAAAACAAGGTTTGAAGTGCGGCTCTGAAAAACCTCAGTTTGGAGGGCCATGTAGCCCGAACACTTCACCCTGCTTCTGTGTCCGAACAAGGATCGGGACACCCTACCCCTTGGCTAACTGATAAAGACAAGGGGTGAATTGGGATTGGACCTAAAGCTTGGATCTATTGAGTAACACAGATTTCTGTTTTTAATTTTTTCGTACATTATATGGTGGCAACAATGGTGGATTGGATCATAATGGGGCATTCACATTAATGTTCTTTATGTGACGTCTGTTGATCATTTACACTTGACTGCTAGCAACCTGTTTATAAATGACATGATGTTTAGACTCTGACTCCGACTCAGACTCTGTGACCTTGACAACAAAAACTTTGGGGAAAAAAATGTTTCAAGAAGGATATACAGTTAATAGTTAAGTTTGTTTCTTTGGTGAGGAAACCACCTTTCGCTAATTATTTATGGCACAGACAGCACATTACCCACACACAACAGTGGAGTTTTTATTTTGTCGTTTGGCAAACTGAGAATTTAGACCACTTAACTACAGCTGATTAAGTTTGCTTAGAAAGCTCACCTTTTTAAAGTTAAATTGCATTACATTGAGTTGTAGATGGAGTCAGAGACATTATACCTTTTTCTTCTTACTGGAGAACGAGCCACATCTGACACTGTTACGTACGGTCTGTATGCTGAAGGTCTGCTCAAGGCGCTTCGATTTGCAGAACCAGAAATGACTGAATTAGCTGCAGCTTCTCTCAGAAATTGTTATGCCTTCTGCACATAGTTTTGTGTATTTTGCAATAAAATTGATTATTCATTGAAATTTTTTTGCCACGGGGAACGAATGTGACTTTTTAAAGTATTTATAGCTTAACAGCAGAAATAGCACATAGAGGCTACAAGGTATTGTACTTGGCATGCCATCAAAGTCTGGGATCACTTTTTGTTGCAGGGCCACCATGATTTTTTTGTTTATTTATTGGAATTGATAAGAAGGAGGAGCTATCACTTTATTGATGTGGTGCAGTTGTCTGGATTGTTTTCTTAACATGTGAAGAACAGGGTCATATACTTTCAGTAGGTATTGTGCATGTGCACTTTGTGTATGCAACATGTTTGTCGTTTTGGTCCTTTAATCTGCACAGTGGGCCTTAAATGTAATGAGGGCTGGAATTGGATTTAAATGCCGCCTGGCAGCTTTAGTTTGAAGTTGTGTAGCGCTACTTCAAATGAACAGTGTAGGGTCGTCATCATATTTTCTTGTGAGTGCATATTCTTTGCAATCAATAATTTCCTCAGACTGTGACCCTTAGACATCACAAGATGCACGCGTCCTCACTTATTCAGCTTCACTCTGATCTTCAGTGAATGAAGCCAATGCATGGGGTTGATGTTAGTTCAGGGCGTTTTAAATTGTGGTGCTGCTGCTTTATGATGACGTTGTCTAAAGAGATTTTATACATCAGTTTGATCTGAACAGACACGATGTATGCATTTCTCCTGCTGCTGTCTACAGCAGTGACCTCATCAAAGAACAGATATAAGATATTATATATATTATTAAGATATTCTCGTATTTGATTTTGTTTCCCAGTTCTAACATTTTTGAGGCGCTTTGGAGGATTGTCTATCACAACGTAGCATAAAAATATTGCTTTCATTATTATTTTTTTAAGGCCATATCACCCAGACCTTCCCTGGAGTCTGAAGGAACTGGGCCTAGTCTGTGTCTGGAGGACATACTTCTTTTCTTTTCTTTTCGTTTCTTTTCTTTTCTTTTCTTTTCTTTTTCTCCGGTCAGAACTGTGAACAGAGACTCACTTGAAAACCGAAGCTTATAAATATTCAGTGGTCAAATTTGTCTCAGTCTTTGAGAAGATCCTCAAGATGCTCCTTCATAAAATCAGGATTGAGCACATGGATTGCAGTTGTGGCATCCAGAGTTGTCTATCATGGATTGAAATCAATGGCCACACTGTCTTCAGACAAAAAAATATTTTTTTTATTGAAATTATTGGGGCTTAAAGATTTGAATATAGTTCAACAGCAGTTGAGTTTTGATAGCTTTGAGCTCTTGTGTGGCCTTGGTGTGCTATTTTTGTACCGCAAAATGAGTTCTGTCATGCACCTTTTTAACTCGCTGATGAGGTCTGAGGTTGTTTCCATTTACACACACTCAGGCTGATATGGGTTTGTAACTGATGAACAGATCACTAGTTGATAAAAAATATTGATACGGCAATATATCGTATTGTTTCCCCTGCGATAAAGCTATCAATACACTGGTGCCAATGACAATATTTTTTATTAAAACGGTCTGGTGCTGTAAACGGATTCCCCTGACACTTTGACATACCAGAGTCTCTACTTCATGACTCGTAGTGGTGCAACAGATTAAGAAAGAATTTTGTGAGCCATATTTGTTTTCTTCCTTTTAAACATTTTGACTCCAGAATTGTTCTGCTTTATTTCAGTTCAACTTTTTGCCAGTCAGTGTGGATGATAAAGAGGCACTAAGCTAAAAGTCTATGAACTCTTTCATACATTATTTCATCTCAGTTTATGTCAAATTCTGTGAAACACCTCAATGCAGTGAATAAATACATTATTCCTGCACTTTTCCTTTATAGGGCCATTTTGAATTAATCAGTTAGACAGACATCATGATGTATCATTACATGATTGTCTTGCAATGTATAGATTATTGCAGAATTGCTGTATCGTGATACTATTTTTATTGTGGGCAACACATCATGAATGGTCTCGTATCGTGAAGTACTCTGTGATTCCCAGCCCTGAAACACAATACTAACACAATCAGTATGGCTCATTCCTCATGGTTATACCCACTGCAGAGTCCAAAATGAGTTCCTCTAAAGAGCATGAATACCCACAGCACAATAAATTATCATTCTAATAGGATTTATCTATTGCTTTACTGATAAAGTTTACCCACATGAATCTTATTGGCATTTGTTTTATCATATGGTTTCACTTGTAGTTGTTCGTTCTCAGTGTCCTGGAATAAGGAAGGCATATGTAGGTAGTGGAAGAGGAAGGTGCCCTCTAGTTCTTGGAAGCAAGTGCCAGACATGAAAAGATAGAAACAGAAACGAAGCCTTGCCAAGTCTTCACTCCGTAAAGATGTGTTTTTCATAGCCTGGCATGGCACAACATGGACACCGTTTCCAGCATATTTGGAGATGAACATTTTGATGATGGATGGATTCACTTGCAAAGCATGACTTGGTGTTGGGCCATCTGAACTGATTATTCTGATAAACCAAACTCAGGGGACACTTTGTGCTAGTGGTAAACAGGCATGTAGAGCAGCACAGCTATCAGCAGACATTTGGAGGACGCTGTCACAGACGGGCTTGTTGTAACATAGAACGTCACTGCTATGAGTGCTAAGGTGTTCTCAAGTCTAGCACATTCCATTTAGCTGGATCAGAGCAGCAAGAAGCACTGCACTAGCTGATTAGTCATCAGTGACGCACATCAGCATGATGCACAGGAATGTAGGGCAAGGGAATCTCCTCCTACCACTGACTCACATGCCCTGTGAATTGATGGGATGTGTGGGTCTCGCTGCCGTTATGTATGTGCGCTGAATGAAAGTGTGCTCGCTGGGGGGAGGTTGGGGAGTGTATTGAGGGTGAAGGTTCAGTGTCCTTCAAAGATGAGTGTGTGTTTGCTTTGTGGACCAGCCTGCAGGCAGATTTCTCTCACTTGCCCACTCGGTGTGGGATTTCTAACATCTAGGCTGCTCTCCTGAAAGTAAAAGTTTGAGAAAGATAGAAACAGTTTTTGAGGAGGGCCTCGATTCACTGTTGCTTTAAGAATTCATGAATGCACTAATGAACACTTTCATCTCCTCCCCTCATAGCTTTTCTGTCTTTTTTTTTTCTTCCTCTTGTCAGAACAAACGAGACGAACATCTACTGAAGAAAAGAAATGTCCCACAGGAGGAGAGTCTGGAGGACTCTGATGTCGACTCAGACTTCAAAGGAGTAAGTGTGGGTGTGCTTGACTGAGAGATGCAGTGAGACTGGACTGTCTGGGTAACAGGTCAGAAGGGTTAAATCAAGTGCTCGCTTAGAATAAAATGCATCGGTGGGAAAGTTCTGTTTTTACTTGGGATTTCCACCCAAACAAAAGCATTTACAGTTCAAGTTTCTCTGTTAGTAATATTTATCATTCCAACCTTCAAAGAGCCGATTCACCTGAATTACAATAACAGCTTCTCCTTAGTTAAGATTGAAAGTTCATTCTTGATCTTGCAGCTGACAAAATAAAAGTCTCCATACAAGGTTTATTTAGTAGTTGTTCATAAACTTTCAATCATAGTACACATTCTTCCTCAGCAGATGTAGTTTTCCCAATTGTCCTTTTTAGTAGTGTTTCACAAGACTTCAGCAATATTACATGAGGGTATGTTACCGTCATTTGTGGCATGACAGCAGAGACGGTCCTAGCTTGCGTGACGCCCTGGGTGAACCTCACCTTCACCCCTTCTGAATTTCTAGTTGGCCAATCAGATTTGGACATCTACAATCCCATGACAACTAGCTGAACTAGCTGCTGAAGGTGATTAATAGCAGGAATGTTTTGAGGCTCCATAACAGCTACATGATGTTCGGTTTGGTGAGCCTAGTTTGTCATTGTCTTGCCGTGTGTTTACATGCTGAATTTGAGTTTTGTAATATCTGCTGCTGAATTGTTTAGCACCATCACACTAAAAACTAAAAATGAAATAAAATTGTTCCAACAGAAAGAAAGAAAACAGCTGATAACGTTTTCTGTGGATTTTTCCTTTCTTACTTTGAGCACCACGAATGAAAGAGTTGGCAGCAGAAATCAAAATTTGAGACAAAAAACTCAAAGTAGATGAAACCAGAATTGAAGGAGTACATCTTTTGTAGAAGATGTACTTATATCTCCCAAAATATCTTGAAATTTGTTTGAATTGACCCATTAAATCTCCCTCACTGGTGGTAGTTGCTTTTTACTGTATGTACAAATATACCCTGCTTGATAAAGTCTGGTTTGTAGATCCAGCTCTGTGTTCTCTCTGTGCCTTCTTGTTCCTGCTCATAATGTAATACTCTGTATGTGGGCAGACTGTAGTAATGTGCTGTCCAAAATATCTCGAAAGCAATTGACTTCTGATGACATTGTTTTAGTAGATTAATGAAATCATGAAGAATGGCCTGCAGAGAAAGCCAATTTGTGCATTTTAATCACAAACAGGAATTTCAGTGTCAATTTGTGGCTCAGTGAGGGAGGAAAGGAAGAGTACTGATCAAAAACTGGATGACCGTGTGTCACCACATGTCCAAGTTGTTTATCCAATGTTTGTGTTACCTCTGTATGTTAGTTCTGAGTGTACTGTTTGTGTTTATCTTAGAATATTGACAGAAATCCAAAATATCATTTTACTCTAAAACAAGCTACCTGGAAGTGGGGCAGGACTTCCACGCTATATTCCTTCAGCTCTATAGGAATGACCCCTAAAGCCTGGAAATTATTGATTAGCATTATTAATTGGTTTTTATCTAAAGGGTTTTTGTCTGTGGTTGACTCAAGCTTAACAGATTTTAAATGTTTTGTTTTGTGACAAACACATCAGTGAACACCCCACTCATAAATTTTGGAGCTCTGACGTGTCTTAAAATAGGGGGATGCTAACAAATGGCGAAATAGAGTGGTGTAGCAATGACGTATTTTTGTAGGCTAACCCAGAAGTTAGCATCACCCTGGATATTGGATTATTGCAGAAAATCAGCTCTGTGGCAAACACAAGTTTATGATACGTTTTGTTCAGCAAGTTAATCTTCACAGATGAACTATATAAATTTAATCACTAGAAGTAAAAAGCTATTGTAAGGTTATAAACAGACTACATTGTGGTCGCATGACTTAAACTTAGCTATTGCATTTTGGCTCCAGAAAGTGGTGTCCATTTGTAAGGGTTACTTAGCTGAAAAAAACATTTAAGTATCATAAACTTGCCACAGACCTTATTTTCTGCAATAATACAAAATCCAATAAAAAAAATTCTCATGAGCCTTTCATTGCGGGAACCAGGACGAAGCTAACTTCTGGGTTAGCCTACAAAAATAAGTCATTCCAGCAGCACTCTATTGAAGGTTCAGGGTCACTAAGAAAGACACTTTTGGTAGAACAGAAGTTGCAGCTCATGAATCATCCCCCCAGCATTTTTTATATTCTGGATCACTAATTTTCCTGTCAGACACCAAGATGCAGTGAGCTGTTAAAGTCTCTTTAGACGTGTTAAAAATGTAGCACATTTATGTAAATATAATGTGGTGTTAAGTAAAGGTCAGTTACATTTGGTATTATTGTTTGTTGTTTTTTTTTAAAGTTTGTCAAGATGCAAAAGTATTTAAAACATCCAGAAGTTAACCTTGCATCTGTTGATGTTTTTCATCTATCCATTCCATATACTACATTTTGTAAATAATAAGTGAGCGGCACGAGATAAAAAATGTTCAGGACATTAGGTTTCCTTCAATGATGGCATACGTTCAGCAACTGTGACTGTGTTGATATTCATCTCCATTTCTCTTTTTGCAGCAAAATGTCACGCTTGATGCCATCTTACAGGTAAGAAATGACATCACTAAAACCTTCAATTATAATTATGACTGTACTGGCAGTAGCTCCTGACCTGTTGGCTGATTATGCTGTGCTAACATTTATTATGGCCTTCCCTCCTTGTCACTACAGAACGCTACCAGTGATAATGCAGTTATCCAGCTCAGTGCTGTACAGGCAGCCAGGTGAGGAATGCACAGAACACACACATGCATACAGACATCAGCTGTCTTTTGTTTATGAAGTTCCTGAGTTTTATTTTCCATCCTTTGTCAGAAAACTGCTCTCGAGTGACAGAAACCCCCCCATCGACGACTTGATAAAGTCCGGGATCCTGCCTATTTTAGTCAAATGCCTGGAGAGGGACGACAAGTAAGTCTGCTTCCAAAAACAGTGTGTGTGTTTGCCTCCAGTGTTGTTTTTCTCTGACGCCATGAACGGAGTGTTCTAGTTGTTAAGACTGCAGACTGCTGTGATGGATTACTGACGCTGCTACATGAAGTCTCTGTCGCAACTGAGGCTTTGTGTGTACGAGAGAGTGTGTGCATCCTACTGTGTCCACACGTGAGTGTGTGGAGGCGCGCAGGGCAGTTGGCTGGTCTTGTCAGTCCAGGCCAAGCCAAATATAACGGCATTCCTGTCCCTCGGAGTTCCCCAATTCCCAGGACCTTGT
Source organism: Pagrus major (assembly GCF_040436345.1). Taxonomy (NCBI): domain Eukaryota; kingdom Metazoa; phylum Chordata; class Actinopteri; order Spariformes; family Sparidae; genus Pagrus; species Pagrus major. The sequence continues at coordinate 13,149,147 of NC_133223.1, forward strand.
GTTCACTGAGGGGGGAGCATGAATAGTTGGGGGTGGAGTGACTTGTGAAGAAGAAGTTGTAAGAATTTTACCATGGCAACCATCAACGGATCACGTCATGTTAACATGTAACAACTGCTTAAATGGGATGTTTCTGTTATGTTTGAGTTTATACAGAATGCAGCAATGCATTTAAACCCATGTGCTTCTGTCAAGAGAGAATAATTGTCTACTATGTTGCCATAGCATTATGGCACAAAGCCAGGTCAGCTCAGCTTAATGATATAATGAGGTACAGAGTCACAATGTACAGCATGAAAGTGAGCACGATCAAGAATAGACAAAAAGTCTTATCTGAGGCCTTCAAATGAAAGCTGTGAATGCATGACACAGCAGAAAATAAAACTATTGGGTCCACAGGCAGCCAGAGTGACCGGTTACATCACAAAGAGCGCCACGCCTTGTTTCCTGTTTTACATCCCAGCTAAAGCTTTCGAGAGCCGTAGGAGCTGCAGATCATGGTTGGTTGCCTGATGAAATATTTAGCGGGGTAGACAGACTTACCACCCTGTGCCATGATTTACCAGCATTTGGCTGGTGGGCGGTGTGAGGATCACTTGCAACTGTGTGAGCTCTATTATTTTGTGTTGCATCATTTAAAAAAATAAATAAAAAATCTTCCCATGACAGTCTTCCCTTTTGAGTAGAGTTCACCAAACAGCATGATATCCAGACCACTGATCCGGAGTCAGATGTATTATCCACCACACGTCTGTTTCCACCAGGGATTCACGTGATTTATTATTGTTATTATTAGTCTTTTTCTCTTTTTAAGGAAACCTATTATGGAAAATGCCACCATGAGTAACAAGCTTTTCATTAAAATCATTTTTAGTGGGAGGCCAAAAACTGACAATTGTATAATGTGCTTGGGGAAAATCTAAAAATCAGCCTTGAAAACATGTGATAGCAGCTGGGAACTCAGGAAGTGTTCACATCAATATTTATCATTATGATTATTCCCCCCCTTTTCTGTCCCACTCCACTGTGGAAACTAAATTAGCTTTCTTTCTGTCTGTAACTTTACTGTTGTTGTTTTGTTTGCCCTGCAGCCCTTCTCTTCAGTTTGAGGCAGCCTGGGCTCTGACCAACATTGCCTCTGGGACATCAGCACAGACTCAGGCTGTGGTCAAATCCAGTAAGTTGACCCCACATTCTGTCTGTGTTTGTATACTGTCTGCAATCTGCAGCGCTAACATATTTATTTGTTTTTTCACACAACGGGGCAGTCAGTTATTTTTTGGATTATGTTTTTATTAGATAACAGTGGACTCTTATTTTGAAACAAAGCCAACATGGCTGGAGACTGGAAACCATTATGAGAATTAGTTAGTGCAAAACTGAGGGACGGCGCCTATCTGAACCCTAAAGCAGATTAAAAACACTCTAAAGTTACTTTACGGTAACTCAGACAATTTTTTTTTTTACAAATTAAAATGTGTTTACAGGCCTTAGGGAGTACTTTTGCATACATGATAAAAGTAGTATAAAGTCTTTAGTGGCTCCAGAGAGGGCTGCATGTCATGTGATAAATTGCCTACAGTGATGTCACTCAGTGGCTAAGATGCATTGTGGTAATGTAGGCAGCAGGTTTTGAAAAGAAAGAAGAATGCGTGAAATCATAAAGCAATATCTCAACAGTGTTATAAGAGGGCAATGCTAGACCAGTGGACTGCTTTTCAAAAACCTGGTGCCTATATTACCCACAATGCAGCTTAGTCACCCAGTGAGCCACTGTTTTTTATAGGAGTCGTGACAATAGGCTGTTTGAAATATGGATGGAGTTTTCCAGGTCTGAAATGTGAAGCCAATGTGGAAGTTCCTTAAATCTGCGACTCCACTGGTTTCAAAAAGAAGTTTGATTGTATGTAAGCTTATGAGAAAATGACCCTACTTCTCACTTGATTTATTACCTCAGTAAACAGTTTCCTAATTAGTGTGTGGTCTCAATCGCTAGTTTCAAGTTTTCTTCAATAAAGCATTCATTTAGTAAACTGTGGTCCCATTTAGAGTTGAATAGACAAGGAAGGTTATGCTTTAGGGTGTACATGGTGATTGACAAGTTGCTACCACGGCGTGTCCTAACAATAGTCCGTCAGGGTGGGCTTACACTCAGTTGTGACAAAGTCATGGATTAGTGTTTATTTGATTTAGCTTTGAGTGTGACCAGGCAACAGAGCTTGTCACTGGAGTTGAACAATCTTGTCGCCTTGGGCAAGTTGTTGATGCATTGATGTTTGTGTGTCCAGATGCAGTGCCCCTGTTCCTACGACTGCTACACTCTCCCCACCAGAACGTATGTGAACAGGCTGTATGGGCTTTAGGAAACATTATAGGTGAGTAGTCGTCCTCTTATTGAAGTGTGTATATGTTTGGGAGCACCTGTTCAGAGACATGCTGACCTCTGCCCCATGCCTGCCCAGGTGATGGTCCACAGTGCAGGGATTATGTCATTTCCCTGGGCGTGGTCAAGCCCCTGCTTTCTTTCATCAACCCATCAATCCCCATCACCTTCCTCCGCAATGTCACCTGGGTCATCGTTAACCTCTGCCGCAACAAGGATCCACCACCGCCCATGGAGACTGTGCAAGAGGTGGGTGGGTGTGCGTGCGTGTGTGTGTGTGTGTGTGTGTGTCTGTGTGTGTGTGTGTGTGTGTGTGTAGGCTTTCATGTGCCAAACAGATGGATGTGTTGCAGTTGACGGTTTCTCTGCAGGCTGAGTCACACACACAGTTTTTGCAGCGTCTTTTCAGTAGCCAAATCAGCCTCATCACCCAGGGGAGTTTCTAACTATAAAGCTCTTGTTGCGACATTTGAAGTCTGGGTTTGACAGCTATTCCTCTTTGTGATTTTCTCCTTTTTTTCTCTATTTGCTTTCACTCTGCCCTGTTTTTTGCCTTCATCTTATCCAACTACTCCTGCCTACATTCAACCCACTCACAACCTACTTTTCTTTCCCCGCAGATTTTGCCCGCTCTCTGTGTGCTAATATATCACACCGATATAAATGTAAGTATCAGAGTGAAGGGAGATCCTCCCGATTATTTTATATTTACTGAAAAATCACTTGCTTTCTTCTGAAAGCCTGACATTTTTCTAACAGCATAATTACTGTAAACGGTCTCAGGAGTTTCCTGTGTCTGTGTGTTTAGATCCTAGTAGACACAGTGTGGGCTCTGTCCTATCTGACAGACGGGGGCAACGAGCAGATCCAAATGGTCATCGATTCTGGAGTCGTTCCATTTCTTGTGCCTCTCCTCAGCCATCAGGAGGTCAAAGTTCAGGTGAGACTTTGTTTTACAGGTAGTCCACAGTCAGGATTAAGTCCTCAATAAATGAAGCAAAGTAATATCTTATTTTTTAAATTGCCCTCCTTTGTCTTCATATTGCAGACGGCAGCTCTGAGGGCAGTGGGTAACATCGTGACAGGGACAGACGAGCAGACACAGGTTGTGCTTAACTGTGATGTTCTCTCACACTTCCCCAACCTGCTCACACACCCTAAAGAAAAGATCAATAAGGTATCACAACCACAGCCTCGACCTTCATGTTGTTGTTGCTTTAATGTTTGTTTTCTGAATCTGGTGGTTTCTTATGGCTTAGCATGGAAATGTGAGGAAGGTGTGAGCGTCTGCGGACTGCAGTCAATTTCATGACATTTATGAAAGCTATTCGTTTCACTTGTGAAGAAGTCTAATATATCAGGAGCCAATTTGTTATTGTAAGTTTCCCCTTACTTTGTAGGGAGGTTGTAATTTATTTTATTTTATTTTTATAGTTTTTAATGTGAAAAGGACTGACACAGCTATACATATAATAGATAGGTGGATGTCTTACACCCACCCCTCAAAACATTTTGAGAGGTAACAAAATCTGACTGGTCTCACCATGAGGGCGAACAAACTCCCATCTCCCATCAGATGCAGTTGTAACAAACTAATTTAAGAAACAAACATTTTAAGTTGCTGTAGCTGGAATATATGCAAAGTCAAGTGTAAAAGATGTATGGAACAGGAGGATAATACAAAGTTATTGCACCAATTCAAAAAAATTATTTTGAAGCCCAGTCATCTACTTTATTAGCTGTTTATTTATTAGCCCAGTGAGAAATATAAATGCCTTCTCGTTTTGGATAAATATCCATGCCCATGTGGAAGATAAAGTGGCGGTTTTGAACATTTGGGATTGTTCTGTTTGCAGGAGGCAGTCTGGTTCTTGTCCAACATTACAGCTGGGAACCAGCAGCAGGTCCAAGCTGTGATCGATGCTGGACTGATTCCTATGATCATTCACCAACTGGCTAAGGTTTGTGCATGATGGAGGGTCAGGAAAGAAATTCCTAAAGCTTTATGTTCTTTTTTTCTTTAAATTTAGCTTCCTCAATAGATGGTGTCAGGCTTTAAACAAAAATGTAAAAAATTGACATCAGTATGTACTCAGTTGCATCGACACGCTCTGTGTTTTGTAGCCAGAGAAGCAACACAACTCTTGGTAAATGAATGAAAAGTGGCCTACATTTGTCTGTGTGCCTTGGCATTGTGCTGTTGTGAAAAAAACTTGCTATGAGCACACCTCAGTGACAGCCTGTCTCTCTGCAGGGTGACTTTGGCACTCAGAAGGAGGCAGCATGGGCCATCAGCAACCTCACCATCAGTGGGAGGAAAGACCAGGTGAGCTGGACTTTGGGGCCATTGCTGCAGAAATATTGAGCTTGTTTCAAACCATGTACTGCTATGAGATGTATTTTTTATTTAGCATAAGGGTTTCTATTTATTTATAATATTCTACAATTTCAGTACTAAATGCTTACCTCACTATTTAACTTTTTCAAGAAGCAGCTCTGTTGATGTTATTGAGGAATAAAAAAATGTGAACTTGTTTACATGTTAAGGTCATTGTGAGTAAAATACAAGGTAGTAACCCATGTTACCTGTGTTGTAATCGAGTATGGACGTGGTGTGTATGTGTGGGTTTGTGTAGGTGGAGTTCCTGGTGGAGCAGAATGTCATCCCTCCATTCTGTAACCTGCTGTCAGTGAAGGACTCCCAGGTGGTGCAGGTGGTGCTGGACGGCCTGAAGAATATCCTCATCATGGCAGGAGACGAAGCCAGCACTATCGCTGAGATTATAGAGGAGTGTGGAGGTCTGTATCTGTCCGAGGGTTTGTTTGTACTACGCTTCAGTCTGCTCTCTTCATTTGTCTTAGTCTTCTTGTAAATTTACAGTGTTATATTTTTTTATTTGAGAAAATTGGTTAAATTATTTTGTTTTGATGTTGTCTGTTTGTTTTTGATATATATAAATTTCAATCTCTACTAAGCCAGCAATGAGTGAATTTTCTGACTAAGGATGCACCGATATTCTGGGCTGATTCCAACGTTTAATCGAGAGCCAACAGATTTTTTGTTGTTGCCGTTTATCTTGTTTTTCTGCCATTGTTTACTCCCCGTTTCGTGCCAGGGAAACAAATAAATCTTAATTATAAAGATAAAAACATACAAATTATGAAGCAACCTCTCATATAACCTTCTCTCACATGAAAAATATTCTTTTTTCTGAATGGAACTGTACAATTTAAATGCTGTTGTGCTTAAATCACCGTACATTAGCCTTGTTATATTCATCTTTTTAAAAGTCTGACATACTTCCCTTTGGTATCCAACATGGTTTTGAATATTGGTATTTTTCAAGGTATTGTATCAAATATAGAAATTCCACTTCATGACAACACTTTTTCAAAGTCCAGTCTCATGTCATTTATTTTCTGACAAGCCCAGTTGCAAGCCACTGTTTAGCTGATGAGTTGGTGCATCCCTAGTTTTGACATATTTTTACAGTTGAACTATATATACACACACTCTGTCTTAATGTTGTTAATAACAGAGGAAAGGTTATATTTATGTTGTTTTTTTTGTTGTTGTTTTTTCAGGTTTGGAGAAGATAGAAAACCTGCAGCAGCATGAGAATGAGGATATCTACAAACTAGCCTTTGAGATTATTGATCAGTACTTTTCAGGAGATGATGTAAGTTTTCCACTTGTGTGATTAAACACAAAAATCCAACTTTTCCTCAGTTTTTCCTTCTCAGTCAACAACTTTTTCTGCTGTGATCTCACAATGATATTTGTCCATTTCAGATTGATGAAGATCCCAGCTTGATCCCCGACACCACTCAAGGAGGGACCTTCAACTTTGATCCAGCTTCCAACATGCAAACGAAGGAGTTTAATTTCTAAACGCCAGGATGTTTGGTTCAACCAGCTGCACGGGTACTCTGTAATCACCCCAGACATTCATCCATCTCTCCTCCAACCTGGCAACCTGGTACCGAAGGATTTACTTAGCATCACTTCAACATGGAAACTCACCACTGAAGGATTTACCAACCTTGCCTCTGCACTGCGGGGTGTTTTTTTGTTTATTTTTCAAATGGTCATCCTTCACTGAACACGGCAACCCTTCACTGGAGTCCTGGTCATTCAACAGGCACGTCACCATCAGGCAACCTGCATCAGGAGGATTGCCAGCTTTCTCTGCCAGTGCTTCAAAATATCACACAAATAAAACCAGAAGGAAGAAAAAGCCTTCGTGGCAAGATTTAATTGCCAAATGTCAAGTCTTCATAAAGACAAACAAGCACATTTTCAGTCACGAACACACACACACACACATATACACTTTTTGACACTTAGAATTTGTGTGCATACTTCTGTTAGAAGCCATCATATCACTTGTGGGGAAGAAAATACTGCTGTTTGTTTGTGGTTTATTTTTGTGCTTTCCCTCCCCTGGATCGTCTTCTGGTGTTACTTCACCCACGCGCACGCACGCTAACATACAAGTACACACACACACACATCGTCACTTAGTCACACGGATTCCCGATGGCCGGGCCACCCCAATAACCCTCTCACCCAGTTTAAAGAGTTAATCCCAGAGCTAAGCCATGATTTAACCACGGACCCCCACTGCCCTCCCAGGGGAGTCCTGGGGCAGGTGGAGGGGCGAAAGGGCTCTAAGGCAAAAAGAGGACTCCGTGGCAAACTGACTGACGGGACTTCTGACTCAATGACGTCACTTTTTTAACGTGACCTCTGTTGAATTATCAAACTTGTTTAAAAAAAAAATCATCAAAAATGTGAAGAAAATGCCATAATTCTCTTTTTATTTCAATATATACAACTGTAAGACCTGCTAAGCGCCTGCTTCTGATTCGGCAGAGCGACAACAGTTTTTGTGTTTTTACGGATGTGAACGCCTGTCACGGGAGGAAGCACCTTGAGGTGAAGGCGCAAGAGACTTAAGAGAAGAGGAACATGTCAGCTGTAGCGTTTATCCCCCTACAGGACGTCCATTTCTGCAGCAGGAGCTTCGTCACGTCCTGTGGTCCAGTGATTGCTCGGGACTCCCCTGTAATGTGAAACTTGGAAAAGGGGGGGGTTCAACAAAGAAAAAAAAAACAAAAGCAAAAAAAAAGTGTGTCGAGCTCAGATATCGACCTGAATTGCTTATCTGATCTTATTTTAATTCTTTTAAATTCTCTCTTCAAACGAATATTTTAGGTTCATGTTTTCAGCTTCTCCTGGTTGAGTCTGTGGAGCTTTCATTTGTTTTTTTGTTTTTTTCCTTTTCTTCAGTCTTATGCACACGTCTGAGAGGCATATCGATGTCTGCCTGCAGAAAGGGACCTATACTCAATGAAGACTAGACTTATATAACGAGTACAGGTCCTGACCTTTACAGTACTTAACTACTTTTTCGATGAAGAGGTCACATGTCATCACTCAATTTGAATAATTGTACAAAACAATGTGATGTGTATCTCTCCTTGCCGTCTAATGAATATATGAATATATTTACCTAAAGCCTGTACAAAGCTGCTGCAGCTGACAGTCGTTGGATGGACGATAACTTTACTGTCAAAGATGGCTGGGGAGGGTTTTTCTTTCTTCTTTTTTTTTTTTTTTTGAAGCAATATTTCTTTGTTTCATTGTTTTTATTTTTGACTTGCATATGTATTGTGATGACATGCTGATGAATTGGAACAGGCTGTTTTTTTTTTTTCCTTCTCTCTCTTCGTAGTGGTGACGGGATGTTTAAAATGCACCGTCCCATGTCCCAGTTGGTGTGCGGGTGCGGGTTCACGCTGTCAGATGGTGAACCTCACCCTAACCCTGGTCTCGAAGACTTTGTGATCCTCTGGTTGGCTGCTAACTACTGAGAGGGGGTCAGAGTAAGGTGGGTGGGGGCGGGTAGGGTAGGGTAAGGGAGGGTCACACTGGGGTTTTAAATATTGGGTGGGGGTTGTTACGAGCAGCCCGACTTGATTTTGGGACTAGCTGTTTATTACTGAACAAAACTATGGAGAGGGTGTACAGTCATGAACTAGCAGACTAGACCGAGCCACTTTAAAGATTTACAATTTCGTTGCCTTGTATCCAAATTGGATACAAGCTTATGTTTGTTGCAAGATTTTTACTTGCTAATGAAAAGTTGTTTTAAATAAAATAATAGGAGAAAAGCAACAGACAGCGTTTTGGCCTCTGATTGTTTATATCTTTTTATAAATTTTAGATTGAATTTCCTCTCTTTAAGGTGGCTCATTGATGCTTTCAACTCTTGTGCATATTAAAGACAAGAATGAGTTGAAAATCATTGTGCCTTTTGTTTTTCATTTCAACTAAAACTAGGTTTTATTGAATAGAAAAGATTCTTTGAGCAACTGGAGACTATTGAAATGGGAGATGTGGCTACAGTAACATGTGGCCTCCCTGTTGTTGGAGTTTGCCACGGGAAATGGTCAATGCTGCTCTCTGCTGTTGAGAGTAACTGCTCCCCTCCAATCTTATTCACTGAACATTGTAACACACCATTTCTCCCACTCATTGCCGCCCCTCCCTCTCCCAAACACCACAAACCATCATTGCCATATTTCGGTCATGGGATTTTGATCTCATCTCTTCTCATCTCACCCTCAGGACATGATCTGTGTTTCTGATCCTAACCAAAATAAACTTGCTGTTTAGCCGTTGGATCCTGCGTGCTTGCAAGTGTTGTGATTCACACATACAGTAGTTTTTAGTCAGATTGAAGTCTGAGCGTTGATGGGTTTCAAGTGTTTTGTGATTTTTCTTTTTTTTAAATTTTACCCCTGAATTTATGGCCCATGATAAGAAGGCTCTATGGCGGGTAATTAAAACCATCCAGAACATCATTTGTAACGATCTACCGAGCAGTAAAATCAGTGAGGTGCTTGTGTGGAGCTCAAAGGATACTAAAAGTCAACTCTCAGCCCAGCCACAGTCTGTTCACCCTGCTGCCATCTGGCAAATGATACAGAAGTATCCACTGCCATACCACCAGACTACAGAGCAGCTTCTTTTTTCGGGGTCCTTTAAAGTTCAGCCAAAAATGAAAATTCAGGCATTATATCATCCTTTAATATTATAATTTATTTTTCTGACATTTTAATTGTCAGGCATTATATAACTTCTCTATTAATATTAGCATAAAGGGACTTCAAACTCTTTGTTACACAACCGTGTGTTGTAAAATAATGAACCTTGCTAAGACATGCTTCACTTCCTCTCCATGGGTAAGGGCAAAACTGACCATAAGTAAATGGACACTAGCTCTGCTCTTACTTCCTGCCTTTGTTCTTGTGTGGTGCATCTTTTTCATTACAGGTCAGATCTTAGAGCAACCAATAACAGGATGGTGGTCATTAATGTTGATTCTTCTCTTTCTTCACGTGATGATGTTTGTGAGTTTATCTGGCAGCTCAGGCGAACCAGTCATGCTGCACAGATGGTTCCAGGTCAGGGCCGATTAGGTGGTTGGTGCTAAAAAACGAGGTTATATTGTACACTTAAAATGGCTCATTGTGTACTAAACATGTTTGTTTTGGAAGTGGCATAGATTCCGTTTTCTGATAGAGGGACGTTATGTGTGTTGGTGGATCTACTCGCTCCAGGACAATGATTAACTCGGCCTGAATTTGGCAGACTAACAAAAACATAAAATAAGGTAACTGGCCCCTATTAACATTTACTCTGCCTGACCATGATCCAGATTCCCTCATTTACTGTGTGGTCATTTGATTGAAATTTAGGAGGACACATTCAGTATAAGATGTAAACTGAAATGCTAAGCCTTTAGAAGGATTTTTACCTTATTATTGGGCCTGTAAGCCGGTATAAAAATACAGTTTTAATACTTGACTCTTATACTACTTATGCCTACATAATGCAATTTCCAAAATAAGTGGATGTAATTTAACTACCACAAACTAACACAGCTAACTTTGTAATATTCCATCAGAGGAAGGAAGATTTGAGGTTCATTAGGTCCACTTAGGCTGTTCTGGAGCTTTCAGTCGTGTTGCACAATCTTCCTCTGCAGATGGAGATGCCAAGTTGTCACTGATTACAGAACTGCATGTGATATGATGGAAACTCCAAAACAGCGACTGTATGGACTTTTTTCAGCTGAGTTCTGGGATGGTTTCTGTGGCTCTGGGCAAAGTCTAATTACATTGCCGTTTGTAGTCTGCCACGCTCAATGTACCTGATGGGTACGCAACCCAAAATAACCTAGAATCATTTGTGCCCGATGTTTTTTCCTCAAAAAAGTTCAATTAGCTTCATCATTGGAAAACCCAAGAATCCAATTTATTTGATTTTGCGCTCTGGACTCTTTACGTTTCTTTAATGTATTTTATTTTATTGTATTTTTTGTATACTTTATTGAATATAATCACAAACAACAAGGCATGTCAGCCATTAAAAGACCTGGATGTGCTGAGTGAAAGAAAACAAACATACAAAACAAGCGGTTGCTCATACCACTGGCACTGAGAAATCACAAGGAGCTTTTATCAAGTACCAAAAGCTGTGTTTCTTAAGGGGGAAAAATGTACAAAACTGATCGCGAAACGCCGGAAAAAATGGCTTGACCAACACTGTAGCAGACCAAGCAACAGCACTGTGATGGCAGAGGTCCCCCCTGCAGACCGGCGCAGTGCTAACACTGCAAAAACTGCTGAGGAATGGCCCGAGACACATGGCAAAGAGCTCAAGGTGTCGATCTGGCCCCACCTCACAACCCACAAATGATCCCCCAACATCCTGGTACCAGACAAGGAACCTAAAAAAGAAGAAGGTGTCATTACGTCACAGAATCTTGCTTTGGAGTCAGACTTGTGGTGACAGCTGTATTGAAGTCTATGGGAGATGCATGCAGAAACAAACTAAAACCCAACACATCTACATCGAATGACTTCTGATGAAGAAATGCTTGCAGAAAATGAAAGAACACACATCAGAGAGTAGGTTAACAACCAACTTTTTTATCGACATGCTTTTTTTGCTTGGTACACTACAGGACACTCCCAGGGGTCATGTGAGCATGCCTCAGTGGGTCAAAGCCAATTCAGTCCATGGCAGGGCCTCCATGGATTGGACTTGTTCTGACATGTCCCATGGACGCCCAAAAACACTCATTTATCTAATCTTCTTAATAAACATCTGATTCTGAAGATAAATTCATGTTAGTCATGTGTTTTTCATTTGCAAAGTATGACTGAATCAAGTGCCTGAGCTGAGGTGAGCTTGTCTTTTTGTCAGATTACATGTCGACATGTTTCTTTGTAGCTTACTGTCCCCATACTGTTTATCAAAAAAAACAATGATGTTTTATGGTATTATGGTTCAACACCAAAAAGACACAAAATCCTGCTTGCACTTCACAGAGAAACTTTCCCCCATCGCGTGAATGTGGAAACAGTCTTCTTGTATTAAACTCTACACGTTAGTCTTCATAGTGAAGTGAAGAAACAATAAGTAAAACACATTTTTATTTGAAGGGGGATTTAAATAGAAATACCTGATGACAGTATTTCTCTCAGGCTCCTCCAGAGCCAGCAAACATAATCTCACTGACGACTGAGCATACTCCATCAGTTCAAGAAAAACTTGTGGTGGACCTTGAACAAAGATGCTTGGCTGTAAATTCTCAGTGTTCAACTGGAAAAGTGTACTTTTAAAATAAAATATAGTTTTATAGTGTTCAAAATTAATATTTAATTCTAAAATAAAGTATTACGATAAGAATTACATTCAATGTAACTTAAATTACGGAAGCCCTAAAGGGCCATGCATTCATACATTTTATTTCCTCAGTTATCCCGTGATAACAAGTTAATTTCATTTGTTTTCTCGAGATCTCGAGTTATTATCTCGAAATAACAACTGCCGTTTTCCCGAGATAACGGGATAATTTTCTCGACATCTCGAGATAACGAAACTTTGTTTTCCCGAGATAACGATATAATTAATTTGAGATCTCGAGATAATGACTGCGATATGATAGGCCTGAGATTATGGAGATGCCCAGGACCTCGTAGCTGGTCAGCTATGTAGTTAATGACGACATCAGGCGGGAAAACAAAGTTATGTTATCTCGAGATCTCGAGAAAATTATCCCGTTATCTCGGGAAAACGGCAGTTGTTATTTCGAGATAATAACTTGAGATCTCAAGAAAACAAATGAAATTAACTCATTATCACGGGAAAACGGAGGAAATAAAATGTACGAATGCATGGCCCTTTAGGGCTTCCGTATTAAATAACTTGGTAACAAAAATATAACTTTTGGCCACGAAATAGAAAAATATCCCCTTTAAGTATTAAAGTTATATTTTGTTATCGTGTGTGCAAAAGTTATCTTGTACGAAGATCATAAAGGAAGAACAGAAGATACATATACGATGACATTTTAGGGGCTCCGTACTAAAATGACCTCAATGTGCAACATCGATAAACTCGTCCTTCGACTGCTTCATGAACTGATTGGCTCGGTAATCTCTCTGGGCTCAACTCCGTCCGCATTCGATTAGTTTGGTCTTGTAGTCACGTGACATTATTTTCTCCTTACTTCCGGAAATAACCGTCACAGCAGCAGTGAGCGGCAGCAGCTTCGGCAGAAAGTGAAAATAAATATCGACAGACCTCCTTCCACCGACCTGTGTGGCAGGTGAAACTGTCAGCCAGAACCGCTCACGACACTGCAAACTGACCCATTATACAGGTAAGTGTAACGGGAATGTTCATATTATTCTTCTGTAGTTTTAAAAGTTGTCTCAAAGCTGTTTTATTCCGCGGTAACCAGTTGAAAAACAAGTTAGCTTAGATGAGAAGGACCGTCCAAACGGATCCGTCTAGCACCAACTCCGTTCACTTTCCTGTGTTGTGTCAGCTGGACAGTTTGCTGAATAATGCGTTTGTAACAATAGACAACATTAGCCTGCTCGCTAGCTCACTAACTTGTCATTTAACAGTGCAGTGGTGCATGTTTGCTGAGCGTTTAATGTAACGGTACACAGGTGGAGGTTGCTGACTTGGTTTAGCGATGTTGTTGCAACACATAAAACCTCTGTGACCTGGATTTTCAACACCCGTAAAGACTGTTGCCTCAGAAATTCTTAAGTCTTCAGGGTTCAAAAGCTGTTTTCACCAATAACAGACTGAGAGAGACAGAAACAGCATGTCTATGGTTGTAACAGAAAGGAGAAAATCTACCCTAAAGCAGATGCTTATGTGTTTATACCTGACAGTGAAGCTACTGTAATGTCAACAGACACAACTGTCTGCTTAAATGTTTTCAGAGCTGGATGATCGACACAGAGCTTGTGACTAGAAAACCTCTGGAGAATCTGTGCACAAACTTTTCCCCTTAGAGGGCCAAATCTGAAACTTAAAGGGTAACTCCACTAGTTTTATACAGTGTGTTATAAAGTGTGTTTACAGATCTCACAATGCAGTAGTACTTCCCGTACAGATCTTGGGGAGTACTACTGCATTGTGAAAAAAGTAGAAGAAAGCCTTTTGTGGCTACAGAGGAAGCTGCATGTAATCTGATAAACTGCCTCCAGTGATGTCACTGAGTGGCTTAGTTGCATTGTGGGTAATGTTGACACCATGTTTTGAAGGTGTCATCTCTGGTTCTGCTGTATCTATTTTGATTATTTGTCAACAGTCCATAATGAGTCCAACAGTGTGGACTGTTTTTCAATACCTGGAGCCTACATTACCCACAGTGCAACTAAGTCACTGAGTGACATCACTGGAGGCATGTGTTGGATTACATGCAGCTTCCTTGTGAGCCACAAAAGGCTTAATACTACTTTTTCACAGAGGTTAACTAACCACTAAATATACTAACCCAAGACCTTTAACACACATTAATGTGTAAAATGGGTGGAGCTGTCCTCTGCCTGCCATGGTCAGATTATGAAAAATAATGATCAGGGATCTACGTATTTATAGAGCATTTAATTAAGGAATGTTTATCCGCAGCATGTCTTGCTGATTATAAAACTGAGAGGGAAAATTACATCACTCTCAGGATTTTGACACACACAAGACAAAAATCTTACTGTAAGGACCTTTTATATTTACCATCGCTGATCTGTTTTTGCGCTAACGTTACGCCACATGACCTAACTGGTCTCTTATCTCCTCTCTGAGATAAGGTGCAATTTTGCAAAACAATTTTATTCTTTGCTGTAAAATTCCTTTTCCAAAGGTTAAAACTTGTGTCACTATGTAAATAATAAGCTCCCAAATCAGATTAGTGTGTTTAAATGCTTTGTTATGTCGGTTGATGAATGTCTTTGATGCTCATTGACTGTGACTATATTTTCAAAACCCACTCACATCAGTGACTACAACACTGGTATCTTTACCCACCCACGCCCTCTCCCTGTCCCCTGCCATGCCTTTGAACTGAGGTTCATCCCTCCATCCCACTGCCCTCGCCACAGACTCGCAGCGAGCGCATCATGGTGGATGTAACCAAATGGCCCCTTTTCAGCCTGATGGGGCCTCAGGAGCTCTCCACGATACGGAAAGCATGCGTGTTCGGAATGTCTGCTAATGAAGCCATCTACATCACCAATGATGATGAGGTAAGAGGTCCGAGGGAAAACTTGATGGTGGAGTTAGTCATGAAAAGGAAGACACTGCTGAACATTGTAGGTGATGTAAGGCTCCCAGGAGGGGTTTAGCATCTATTAACTAATTGTTTTAGTTTTATACCTGCAACTTTGCCTCACTCTCACTGCTTCACCAACCTTGTTTCTTGCTGTAACAGGCAACTGTTTAAATTTTTTAAAAAGAAAGCTCCTCTGTAGTCTGGTGGTATGGCAGTGGATATCTCTGTGTATTTGACATACATTTACCAAGTAGCCAAAGACATGATTCCACAAATCATAAATGCTTAATTTATATCTTGCTCTTTGCCACAGCAACTTTTTAAGACAAAAATATTCCAATTTACAGTTTGTTCTGTTGCCCCCAACTGTAAAAAAAAAAATCAAGTAATGCAGCTTCAACAATATAGATTTGAGATTTGGCTACAAAAAAAGCATTACAGTAAGCGTGCACATTTTGAAAAGCATATTGTGAATTCAGGAGTTTGTTGCTACTAAAGGTTGCAGTTTGGCAGCTATGTTTAATCTTAAATGTCAAGCTGTCCTTGAATGATGGTCATGATCAACATCTCTGTGTGTGCAATATGCAGTTAGTGGCATGAAACATACAAAACCTTTGGTATGGTTCTTTAATAACTAATGATTAAGTAAATAGGAAACTAAACTGTAGGCCAGTGCTCCTGTCCTTGCTTGTCACCTCTCTGTATCAGTGAAGGAGTGAAGGTTGGTGGCACCAGACCTCCACCTGCAGCTCTTATCAGCGCCGCCAGATGATGTCTGTGTGTCTGGAATGTGACCTGTTACCTACTCGGCCAACAGGGGCTGTCTCTGCTTAGCCCTGCTTATTACTGTTCCACAGTACATGCTCTCCTGTTTGTCCCTCCTCTATCCACACTCAGGTGTATGTGTTTGGGCTGAACTGCAGTAACTGCCTGGGCACAGGGGACAGCCAGAGCTCCATCGTGCCCAAGAAGGTGGACTTATTGAGTGGGAGGAAGGTGGTCAGCCTGAGCTACGGCAGTGGACCCCACATCCTGCTGGCCACAGAGGGTAGCTGCACAAAACATTTAGTGCTCTTCTTCTTCACATTTGGATCGAAAAGTGCTGCAGAATGACTAATCGTTTTGTCCTTCAGATGGAGAACTGTTCGCCTGGGGCCATAATGGTTACAGCCAACTGGGAAACGGGACAACCAACCAAGGAGTAGCTCCAGTGCTCGTGTCTGCCAACCTGCTCAATAAGAAGGTCACAGAGGTGGCCTGTGGCTCTCACCACTCAATGGCTCTTACTGACTCAGGAGAAGTGAGTGTCTGCGGAAAGGAATGTTTAGTATGCAGTAAAATTATACATGCAGCAGGATGGAAACCTGTATACACTGGTTCCCAGCACCCTCATTAGGGAGTCATCAAAGCTTCACAGTGGGGTTGCGAGGCCTTCCTGATTTTAAGGGGTGAAAGATAACTTTTTAACAAACATACAGTAGACTTATATGTCAGAATTTCTTTCATTTCTGTGAAGAAAAGTAAATGAAATTATTTAATAGTAGTAGTATTTTTATTCAGTCAACACACATAATAATAGTATAGTATAGACATTATAAACAAAGTCAACAGTCTGTGTATTAAGTAGTGACTGAACAGGCCCAGGCAGAAGCAAAATGCTTATTTGTACCTATCTTACATTCTTATCAATTTAAGCTACCATCCAGAAATAAGATATAAACACTGAAGAAAATCACAGGATAAGTACACAGTGGAGACCTGAACACAGACTGTATTCACAGCCTTCATGCCCTGCTAAACCGCCTCGTCCTTTATTAGAAAAATATTCAGTTAAAACAACCAAAGAGCTAATAGAACAATGGCCAATTATCAGGGAGGAGAAACACTGAATTTGTCAAAAAGAAATACATATTAAGTATGTAGGGTTGTTAAAAATGAAAGGAATACATAATGCAGACAGAGCATTGTATTAAAAGTTCCTAAAAATATCAGGAGAACTCATCTCTGATGCTATTTTCACAAGGAAAAATCCCCTTAAAATGTATCAAAATCACTTGTTTTATGCAAATATAATAGGAAATATCCATAAAATATGTCACAACTTTATTCACAGCAGTAGTTGATCACCCTGAGCTGAAAACTCTGAAAACTAAGCTTAGCCTTAAGGAAACTATCATGCATCAAACTACTTCAAACGTAGTCGGCTTCACGCTGTGTTTCCTGCTGGCTGACAGACACGGCAACATTTCTGTTTTCACTGCTTAAAATTCACAAAAAGAGGCTCTTATGTGGTTTAGTTGAGATGTGTGAAAGTAATAGTTTGAAATTCTGGGAAACATATTTACTCAGCTGTCTTGCTGGGAGATTTGTACCACTTTCATGTCTGTACAGTGAACAGCAAAGCTTCAAGGTGCAAGCTAACTTAGCTAACCGGACTGTTTCTTGGCCCGGACCTGTGAATTCTTGGAGTCTCTGCTGGTTGCTTCGCAACTGGTGCTGGCCAAGAAATAGATGGAGTCATTATAGAAAGCCCTGCTTTCAAAGAGCTCGCTCTCTCCACCTATTGAATGTTTTTTTTTTTCTTAAAGCTGCTGTAAGTGATATATTTTTATTCAAATAAATAGCTCTATATTCCAACAGTAATCACAGATTGAGAGTGTTTGGTCAGTAACCCATGTCTCTTCTCCCCCTGCTCATGTAGTAAGAAGGGAAACTTTCTGGTATCCCTGTCCACTTTATCCAATCAGAGAACTCCATAAAGAGGCGGTCCTGTCTGCTCGTGAGCTCTCTGTGTGTTCATGATCCTCCTGTTTGCTGCTGTGTCTGGTGATTACTGCTGCATGTTCATGTTGGGACATAGAGAGGAGGGAGGGGATTGCTTACTGCAAAACAGACAGGAAGTTAGCTCAAATGACGACAACGCTTACAGCAGCTTTAACATATAAATTTTGAGGGGGACAAGAGTTCATTTCACATATATCACTGTACATAGTATCAATATGAGTCCAATCCATTTGCACTCATATTGATACTATGTACATACATCTGGCTCTTCTAGAGGTTTTCTTTGGTAACATTGGTCTTATTTCTTTTTTTTTAATTAAACATTGGAAGCTTTCACCTTAGATAAATCAAAGTAAAAAGGAAATGAAAAAGAAAGTGAATGGAGAGTGAGCTGGCATAATGCTGATCACATTTTTTTCTCACTCAGTCATTCTATCAAGTTAGCCAGTTAGCTAAAGTCTGAGGTTTAATCTGCTCAGTCCTCTTGGTCCAAATCTGTAAAAAAAAAATATCTTTATGGACTTTGAGGGAAAATGACAATGACATTCCATGATACATTTGAAAGTTTTGTCTCAT
This sequence comes from Pagrus major, assembly GCF_040436345.1. NCBI lineage: Eukaryota > Metazoa > Chordata > Actinopteri > Spariformes > Sparidae > Pagrus > Pagrus major. Next base: position 13,167,537 of record NC_133223.1, read on the forward strand.
TTCTCTCCTTTAACTTCCTGTCTGCCAGGTGTATGCGTGGGGCTATAACAACTGTGGTCAGGTGGGTTCAGGCTCCACAGCGAACCAGCCCACACCCCGCAGAGTGTCCAGCTGCCTGCAGAACAAAGTGGCTGTCAGTATCACCTGTGGTCAGACCTCGTCTCTGGCAGTAGTGGACAACGGAGAGGTGACTGTTTAATTTATAGTGAAGCTATAAACAACTCGTTATCCGTTTCCAGCCCCAACAGCGCTCATGTGCTCCTCATGTCTCTGTAGGTGTACGGTTGGGGCTACAATGGGAACGGACAACTCGGACTTGGAAATAATGGGAACCAGCTCACTCCCTGTCGCCTCGCAGCTCTGCAGGGTTTATGTGTGCAGCAGGTGGGAGATTATACACGCACACAAAAACCTTTACTTGAAAGAACTTAAAAGTTCATGTACACATTTTTAAGCAGCTAGTACATGCAGCACTTTCATCTTAATTAAAAATCTTGCACATTAGTGAGTCTGCCATGAAGAAAAAAACGGTGAAGTTACAGTTAAATTGTTGAAATGATTCTTAGAATTTCTCGTAAACAATTTTTTTTCTGGGATTTGAAATTGATTGATAAGTGTGTAAATATTCTCTCCAAATCCATTCTACAAGTATACAAATGTTTTTGTACCAAAAATAAGCAAAAACAAGACAACAGGAGTCTATTAGGGGAGGTAAATCTTGGGGAAAACATTATAAGTGTTAAATGATGGTGTTATTATCTTATTATTATATACACTGAAGCCTGTATATGTGTTTCTGTGATTGTCTTGTCTTATCTTTAAGACCCTGACTATGTAGTTTCAAATAGTAAAGGCTTCTCTATAACAGATTTTGTTTGATAAAATGGCATAGACGGAAATCTTTTATGAGAAACAGCCTGGTTTAGGTTCACTTTGTATGTTTACATTGCAAACTGAGTAAAGTTTACTGTATTGGTGCAATGTAAACCCACCTTTTGCTCGTTCCATTCTTTGTCAAGACTGGGGTGAAAACAGATTTTCAGATTTTACCTTTTCAATAGTATTAGTAATAGACTAATATTTAAAAGTAACTAGAGCTGAAAGTGATGCCTTTTCTTGTCTAACTAAGAATCAAAAATGCAGAAGGTTTTCAGTTTACAATATGAAATAGAGTCTTCACATTTGAGAAAGTGCATTTTTTTGTACAACGTTTTATCGTTTGCATGCTATGTATGGGAACAGTTCTTAAATTTGTGGTTCTTACATCAAAGGTTTTTTTCTCCTCTTCAGATTGTGTCAGGCTATGCCCACTCCCTGGCACTAACAGATGAGGGCTTGCTTTATGCTTGGGGTGCCAACACATATGGACAACTGGGCACCGGCAACAAGAGCAACCAACTGAGCCCAGTTCAGATCATGACTGAGAAAGAGAGGTGAGCGACACCACCATCCCCACAGATATAATAAACCTTCTTCTCACGGTCTTCTACGCATCTTAATTCTCTCCTTTGGCTTCTTTGACAGGATTGTTGAAATCGCCGCCTGTCACTCCACACACACATCAGCTGCTAAGACCCAGAGTGGTCAGGTGTACATGTGGGGCCAGTGCAGGGGCCAGTCGATAGTACTGCCTCACCTCACACACTTTACCTGCACCGACGATGTCTTTGCATGCTTCGCCACCCCCTCAGTGATGTGGAGACTTCTTTCCATGGGTAAGAAGATAATACTGAGTTGACTTTACACTGATTTTAATATCATGTAGTCATACCCGCAGGTTGTATGAGAGCTTGGCTTGCGTGGAGCATTAGGAGACATTTCCACTTAGTTTATTGCAGCTGTAAGGAATGAAAGAGAACTGCATTGCTAGTTGTGATATTGCCCACATATAAAAAAAATGAAGCTGGCTAACTAAGTAAGTAAAACTTAAAGTATACCACACCCAAAAAAAACAGGGCTGCAAAATTTTTCACAGTAACAAAAGAGATAACATAAAGCATTTGAAAATATATTTAAATCAATTAAGTAAATGCTAATTAAATCTATGTTATGGATAACCTATGTTAACATGTCTCTGCAGCATAGTTTTCATACTGTAAATTAAAATATTTATAATAATTAAATTAAATAGAAGTCATTTGAAAACTTCTTGCCTCTACAGAGGTTTGAAGTCACTCTAAAAATGTAAGGTTTATTAAGGTTTACTATCAAACATAGAAAACATCAGCTTGGCTGTAGACGTTTGCCTGTTCGATTTAATCTTGCCTCACTGTCTGCTGGTTCCTCTACTTTGCCCTGAATCCCTATCAAACAACAAATAATTTATTGGCAAATAATGGACCTGTACTTCTTTATTGGTCCATTATTTGCTAATAAGAGTTTCTTGTAATTTCTTTATGTGTTCCTAAAAGGTTTCCTGGAAAGAACTATGTATTTTTTGGTAGTGGGTACTAATTATTGGGACATTAATGCTGAAGTTCTGAGGCTGTTTTTTTTTAAATAAATGTCTTTCCTCTCCAGGGGAATTTCCTTATAAATAACTCAATTTAAACCCATTTTAATATTTCTTTATTACGAATGCACAGGTCTTTCTCACAGCAGACATTTTGTGGAAAAGAGCAGGTCTTTCTTTTAACAATAATGATGGCTCTCGTCGGTTCATGTGTCTTAAGTCATGACAGTGTGACCCTGAATCTGCATGCACAACACCAGGACCCTGAAACTGAAGCACCTAAATGGAATCCAGCCATTATAACTTTTTTCTTTGCACCTGAGATTTGTGTCAAAATGTCTTCCATGGAAAATGTTACTGGCAACTGTATTATTAAATAATTCCTTTTGAATCCAATTGAAGCATTTAATTGGAATCATTAAATTGCAGTTTACCAGTCAAACACAGTCTTAATTAGACCTTTAATTAGTGCCAATTACACAGGTCTTTCCAAGAGACTGACGAGGAAATTATTAGGAACAATAAAGCCTCATCAAAAAGACAGAAGAGAAATGTCATCCTCCTTCCTGTTTCAGTTGCAAAAATAAAAAGTAATTATATCTTCCTAATGCCAGAGCATGATGTGTGTGGGTGTGTGCGTGGATGTGTTTTCTCTCTCAAGAGCACGATGACTTCTTGACCGTGGCTCAGTCTCTGAAGAAAGAGTTTGACAACCCAGAGACAGCTGACCTCAAGTTCTGCGTCGACAGCAAATATATCTACGTCCACAAAGCAGTTCTCAAAATCAGGTCAGGGATTTCATCTGACAGCTGTCGGTTTGAAGTCATGATGTAAATAATTAAAAAATACTTCTGTTTCTATGCTGAAACAATCTCTTGTGCAGGTGCGAACACTTCAGATCCATGTTCCAGTCCCACTGGAACGAGGACATGAAGGAGGTGATCGAGATAGACCAGTTCTCCTACCCAGTGTACCGCTCCTTCCTAGAGTTCCTGTACACAGACAATGTGGAGCTGCCTCCTGAGGATGCTATAGGTCAGGACCACACACACGTCACAGCCTGATCTTCATTAATATTTAGACTATGTGATAATTGTTGATACTCACAGGGTTACTGTCTGTGCTCTGTCAGGGCTGCTGGACCTGGCCACGTCGTACTGTGAGAACCGCCTCAAGCGTCTGTGTCAGCACATTATAAAGAGGGGGATTACAGTTGAAAATGCCTTCTCTCTGCTGTCTGCGGCTGTGCGCTATGACGCAGAGGTCAGTCTTCACCATCAGCGTAACAAATTATCATCTGTTTCTATTTCAATAAGGAGGGATCAGTTGGAGGTGTAGAAACATATTTCTTGACAGAGTAAGACTTCTCATCTGTCGATGTGATGCATCTTCATTAAAGGAAATGTCTTTAAAAATCAGTCAGGTGCTTGTATGTCTCCCCCAAACAGGCAGAATATCAAGTTATAAGGGGCCTGTCTGATGTGTGTACAGGTCTGTGGATTTAATTTCTTAGCAGCTCGGTGTCATCTGTACTGTTTGTAATGAAGGTAAACACAGTGGAAGCGGTGGGTTATGGCACTGCGTCCACTGTTGTTGCACTTTTCAAATTGGAGGCTGCGCATTTAATAACATCTCTGTCCGGCTGTCTTCAGATGGCTGCGGGGATTTAATGAAGTGAGGGAGAATCTTTTCACACAGTGTAAAGCAGCTGTGGACAACAGATACTGAGCAAATCACTTATATTTGCTTGTAGATCATTGCACGAAAAGCTATTTTTTAAACACATGTACTCGCTATGGAGTGTTAAATCAAAATTTGAATTCATGTTTTAAGCATTACTGTGTCATTGTTACACATTTACTTTCAGACTTTGTTTGCTGTTGTTGAGAAATTGATCTGATTGGCAGCAGATTGATGTTGGGTCAGAAATAAACATGGTTCTGAGACCTCTATTCTCAGAACAAAGTTGAACAACAACTATCCCACTGAGCAAATACATCCAAAAGACATCAATTCAACATTTTCACAAAGTTGAAAAGAGCCGGGATGAAAGTTTTTTGTGAAATACCATGTTTTGGTCATCCACCTTGGAACATTAGCCTGCCTGATGAAGTTTGGATGACCAAAACATAGTATTCACTAGAGCTGATAAAGAGCTCACCAGCAGTCTACTGAGGTTGAGGTCAAAAGACGTTGAATTGATGGCTTTTGGACATGTTTCTGCTCAGCGGGCTGCTCTAATATAAAATAACTTTCCACTCTTCAGCGCATCTCCTTCCACCTACACTGTGTGTTTAGCACCAAAAATACTGCACAGAGGGGGCAAAGCAAATCTCAGGGTCAGAATGGCTTGTGTCACAAAAATATGTCCCCAAGAGTTATTCCAATTATCTCATTAAATTCTTGAAGATCACCTGTCCAAAATGAAGCAGCATGAACCAATTTGTGCTCTTTCCTTTGTCATTCAGGACCTGGAAGAGTTCTGCTTTAAGTTCTGTGTTAATCACCTGACTGAGGTGACCCAGACCGCCGCTTTCTGGCAGATCGACGGCAACATGCTCAAAGATTTCATATGTCGAGCCAGCCGCTATGGTGCCTTCAAAAACTGACCTCGACCCCTGATGAATACAGACACAGATGCAGAGATTGCTGTGGCAGCTCCGGGAGTGACTTCTTAAAGGACTTCATCACTCTCGGTCACCTCCACATACCGTCTCTGACAGGTGGTTACACACAGGAAATCTTCAGATCATCACCATGACTGTCATACCTGTTAGGTCATCTCTTTACAGATTAGAACCAATGCGTTCGTAGCGTGAGCTGTCCATACCCAAAGTACAAGGCTAAGTCTGACAGGAGGGAGTGCCACTTCACAGTCCAGTAACAGTAGCTGTTTGCCACAGCGCCTGACTTCCTGTTCATTCACACATGTTGTGTAAAACAGGGTCTGAAATGCATTGAGAGTTGTTCATTCTGCTAACTTGAAAGATTCTTGCCAGTCGCCTGCTATCACTTTACTTTTTCTATTATTCTGTTTAATTGACCAAGTTACTTCTTTATTATTTGCACTTGTATTGAAACATTTTGAATATGATTTTGTTCCTCTTCACTAGAAGATCAGTTTGGATGTGCCATCTGGAATCATGGTTTTCTGGTTGAGGTATGAGGCTGTTTGCACTTGTTATATCCTGACACATACAAGTACTTTTAAGACAAGACAATGACATATCAAGATTAGATTAAAGCCATTATTAAGTCTGTTGAGGTCATACTCCATACTCCTCAGATTCAGTCTTAAACTGTGACGGATGTGAAAATGATCATCTATGAGCTACGTTTGTGGATTCTATTGGTTGGAAAGTATTATATAATGAAGCTTTAACTCCACAACATCATAAAGCTTCTTTAGTGTTATTTTTATCACACAAAACACTTCAGTTGGTGTTAAGAGGCAGTTAAAAGTGCCTGGTTGCCAGCTGAAACATGTATGAGGCCATTAAAAAATGGGTTTACAGTGAGGCATGTAACTCGTAAGGGCCTGAACACCTTTTCATCCACATGACATATCTACTGTAGCATGTTGAAAACAATATTTTACAGTATTAACATTTTTAAAGTTAAGTGATATCTGCACTACTGCTGTATTTTTAAGAACATGTGTGCTAATTCCTATGCAGTACCTTTATACTTTAAAATCAATAATTATGTCTAATTGGTTGATTATCATGTGCCAGTAAATTTTGTGACCTTTGCAAGCAAATTAATAAAAAGACTGTTTTCTGTCAAGTATTTCTGAGTTTTCGAACATATTGCAACTAACACAATAAGCTCATCTCTCTATTGTGCATCTATGAATCATCATAAACCACAAGATGCAAACCATCTATATGCAGACAATATGCAGCAAATCCACCACCAAAAAGTGTTTGTTTTTTCATCATGTAAAACACAATTTTTTTGTAAAATGTTCTTGCAAAGAAGATCACATAGTTTGTTTCAAGTGTAAGCAACAAAAACATTTTTTCAATAGGGTTTACTTTGACTATGGTTTGGTTTCTTTCTGGCATCAGACCAACAGATTGTTCTGATTATTCCAACATTAATGTCCTGGAGTGTGTCTCATGCATTATGCAATTATTATGCATTATTATCTTATGAAAAGTGTGACAAACTAAGCAAAACACGGCTCAAGAATAACAACGAATAAACAACAAATTGCAGCTTCATATGAACGTTTATAATTTTTAACTGAACCAGTTATGAACAATGTTTTCCTGAACAAGAAGACTAAACATGAACTCTTCTTTGAGCAATAACGGACTCTTCTGGACTCCTCTGTACCATCAGGATACAGAAACAAATACTGAACTGTAAACTGCTGCATTATTTTAGTCTTACTCAAATTAAGTCTTGATTTAACAAGTTTACTGTAAATATGATCAAGTCAAAATACTGCTGCATCAGACCAGATAGGCCACTAACTGACAACAATACAAGTGACATAAGGCTGAGGAAGAACTGCACATAAATATTAACCAACAGAGGTAAAAAAAAAAAAAAAAGTACTTGGTTTGGTATAAAGACAAACTCTATTATTGTCACAATAAAGCTGTTCCTTTATAATATAATTCTTCATATTTTCTCCCTACTCTTTCCAAAATGGAAATGGGCCGTTTTGACCCTGAAATCCCAACTCAGACAATCACAAATAGCTACACAGAAATATATGAAAACATTTTAAACATATTCACAAAACGTTTTGCCTCTTCCTTTTGTTGGGTGGATTTTGGATTTTCAGTACCTAAAGAAAGTGCGAATGGCACACAATATCTCAGCTCAACAAAATTACAAGGAACAAACTTCAGTACAAAAATATTAGTAAAAATACCACATCTTCACATCTTAACAATTCAGCAGACTTGGTTAATGAGGTACGGTTGGATATGGAACATTTGTAATACAGTTTTTTTTGTTGAATGTTTTTTGTAATATGACACATTTCTGTGCGACTTCTAATCTAAATGAAACTGTACTATTAACAACACATCGTGATAACATAAGGAAATCTGAGACCAGTGGCTTGAGAATGATCACTGACAAATATATATATGAAATGCGGTTTTGTATTTCCACATCCAGCCCTATTCACTGTCTTAAATATTAAGGCATAATCATTAAAAAAATATATACATAGACTGTTTGTATGAAATATTAAAAAAGACACTGAGTAACTAACAAAAAAGAAGAGACAGTAAACTGTACACACTGATGTCCATGTTGTTTGCTGCTGATGGACTTATCTCCTCAGTGCTGAGACGACCTCCTTCATAGCTGCTGCTGCCTTCCGCAGCTCCGTCTGTTTCCTTTGTAACTCTGTGAAAACAAAACGTTGTCGTTTAGGTACTTTATTGTTTTAAAAATGGAAATGCAATGCCTTCTTTTCACGTTTTCCTGATAGCCTTGCACCTATGCAATGTGCATATAACCAGTCACTCCTCATTCAAATGAAAATTAGCCAACAACTTTGTCTCCATCAGTTACCATTAAGTGTAAACCCATCATGACCTCATCCATTGGTTTCTTGTCTTTTTCACTCTAAATGGGACCATAATTTACCAAATTAGCTTTAAGAGCTGCTTTAAGAAGACTTGAAACTAGCGATTGAGACCATAAACTCATTAGGAAAATTGTTAACTGAGGTTATAAATTAAGTGGGAAGTCGGATCATTTTCTCACAAGTCTACATACTAATGGACTCATTTTTGCAACCAGTGGAGCTGACCCCTGCTGGCCATTAGAAAGAATGCTGGTTTGAGGCCCTTACACGTATTCCCACTTTTCAACCTGAAAAGCTCCGTCCATATTTGATGCACCCTATGGTTAACACTAATGATGCAAATTGAAAAGTCTGCCAACTGTGAAGCAAATGTAAAGTTTCACGTTTCATGAAAGGTCACAGTGTGATGGAAATTCAAAGGTAAAATCTCTGCAGAGAACGGTTTTGGACACCTCAGACTCAGAAGACTCAACTTCTGAGGCTGTTAGACTAGCTCAACTTTCATCAGTCAAAACTACGTTGTCAACCTCATCTGAATTCTATAATTAGCATATATGTTAACATGGCACTGCTGTGGTAATTTTAACAGTTTCTCTTGTCACAGTGTGTAAATGAGGGAATAACAAACGTTGCCACTGTTGATAGTTTACTTCACCTTTCTGCTGCTTGGTCACAAGCTCCGCCAGTTTCCCAGAAGCCTCCATCACTCTTAGTGCAAGATCATAATCTGTGGAAGGAGGAGTAAGAGCTTTATATTCCCGTGTTGACACAGAGATGCTTTTATAGTAACTTGTGAGTATACCGTCTCCTCCCTCACCCTCCTGGCTGGCCTGGTCCGACTGAATTCTGCTGGAGATATTGATCATCTCATTAATGAAATCAGTGAAGATGGCCTGTGTGCATCTTGCCGCGTTGCAGCTTTTCCAGAAGCTGGTGGAGTCGATGCTGGGCTTTGGGTCAGAGGGGAGCACTGCGGGGGGGGAGACGGTTTCAGGTGGCGCTGGGGAAATGGCCCGTCTGGTAACACTGCAGGGTTTGGAGTGATTAGGAGAGGGAGGGGGCCTGGCAGAGCTTTGCTGTGGGACAGAGGGTCCAGCAGTCTGTTGATCAGGACTGTGGACAGGACTCTGCTCAGGACGGGACACTGAGAAAAGAGACAGCTCCATGTGTTAGCACAGCTTATGTAACATTTCAAGGTGTCAGTGACACAGATTGATTTTTGAGTAATTTGCAAACGTACCGCAACCTCTATGTGACAACAGAAACTCCCTGAGCTAGGCACCGTATAGTGTTTCCCCATGTGTTTTTATTTCAGAGGCCAGCCCATTGGTCTAGGGCCACAAAAGATTATTTTGATTGTCGATTAATCTGCTGATTATTTTCCCGATTAAATGATCAGCTGTTTGAGTTATAAAATGTCAGAAACTTGTGAAAAATGTCGACTGGATGACGTCCTCGAACATCTTGCTTTGTCCACAACCTAAAGACATTCAGTTTACTGTCTTAGAGGAGAAAAGAAACCAGGAAATATTCAATTTTTAAAGGCTGGAATCAGAGAAATTTTACCTTCCCCCCTTAAAAAAATACTCCAATTAATCCATTATCAAAATAGTTGGTAATTAATTTAATAGTTGACAACTAATTGATTCATTGTTGCAGCCCGACATTGGTTCTCTCATTCAGCCATGAAAATTCACTTTGTATTGTGATCTGTAGCAGCTCACATCACTACTATGTATGTGTTGTGATTTGAACATTACCTGCAATGGTCAGTGATTTAAATCCTGTCTGCAGCACATACAGTATATGGGTAGTTTTCCACCCCCACCCCAGTAATAATTTCAGCTGTCCCATTTATGGCAAACCAGCTGGTCCTCCTGTAATTTAAATCCCATCCAGATGGATTTTTGTGTAGCTTAAAGTGGAGCTTTATCCTGGTTAACAGCTGCATTTTCTCAGCTCAGAGTGAAATTTGACTTTTGGTGTAAATGTTTTTAGTAATCTGACAGAGAAATGTTAACACCAACATGCACATCTATCTGGAACCAATTCAACATCCTACAGGTGAGCAAGAGCTCATCAAATGGCCTATGCGTGTGATTTTACTGGCTATGATAGGGTTGTACTGATGGTGGTGATTAAGAGTCATTCTATACTAGTGTTCTGTGTCAGCCATTTAAGATCTATGTTAGATGCCCTCAGTAGCCTGTTTCAAGCTGGTGTGTCATGAAGCACAATGATCTGGAGCAAAAAGGTGCAATATTTATGAATTTTAGTTTAAATATTCAAAAGTATCAACAGAATTATTATCGTGGTGCAGAGATGTCTACTGAACTTAGCATGTACCTTAAAGAAGCCACAGATGTATTTAAGCTTTTACATGTGCTGTATAATCACAATCAAGACGTAGTATCTCAAGTCTTGATCATGGTTATATTTATACATTTGCATTTACGTTTCACATTTCCTGACATAAATAAAGTCCATCTTCTCATCATCTGACTGCACGTGAAACAAACTGTTCTGTCACATTAAGAGTCAAATTTACCTTCACCATCTATCTTCACCACCTCCATCGCCTCAAGCAAAATTACAGTATGTTGTGATTGTTCACTTGATTCAGTCTCAGTTGTCAGCGCAGCACTTGTCATCAAAGGTGGCTGAGAGTCCACACTTCTCTTCACAGGAGGCAGCAGACTCTCAGATTCAATATCCTGAGAGGAAGCAGACACATTTCATGTAAAATGAGTAAATACTGTTCTTCTAGTGAAGATATACCATATATGAATCATGTGTAGAAAGAATATAGATTTGGAGTTAAATTTGTGATTGTAAGAGAGAAAGAGCAAATGAGAAATTAGATGAAATGCTTCATAGAGTATAAAGTAAAGATGTGATGTTATAGCTGTTAAGGATAATCATAAATCTTTAGGTAAGACACATGTTTGACAAAAATGACGCAATATGCAACAACTCACTGTTTCATCGTCATCTTTATTTCCATCTTTGCTCTCATCCGCAACTTGATTTCCTATAGAAGACAGCGAGAGATTGTAAACCATTTGTATATGGATGTTATGCCTCAGCTACATTCTCTATATATTGTGAATCTGTTGTGACACCTACCTGAGGTGGACTCAGTGGGACACTGAATGTCGTTTCTGTGAATGAAGAACATCATCAAAAAAATATACCTTTCTGTTATTTTTAGTAAACAGACAAAAGAGAGAACTTTGCATCCGTGCAAGATACCTTAAATAAAAAACTAACATTCAATATATAATGGTTGATGACAGTTCAACTCTGATTGAGCCTGTAGTTTGTTGTGGTGTTGTACTGGATTGTATATTAATTTAACATGTAGGATTTCTTGATTAAATTCTTTCCAATTAATGCTTTGACAGTTGGCTTATTAATAAATCAGCTACTTGTTTCTTCACTAGTGAGGTGTTTCTGATATTGTCGTTCCTTCTAATATGTACAGTAGTACTTTAAACTAAAAGGTAGTGTCATCTTTAAAAATAATGCAACACCAAAAAATACAAAACATACCACAGAAATGAGTCAGGACACACAACGTAGTAGCTTCAACAAAACCTGAACATTTTTCAGTATGATAAATATTTATTGCAGAACTATTTATTATTTTGCTGAAGAATATGCCAGTGTTTTTGTTAAAAGAGGAGTGATCTCACCTGGTCAACTGAAGCACAGCGGAGAAGAGGGGAGAATAAAACAAATGAAAAAGAAGAAAAATGAAGATCAGATTATTGAACATCTTCAGCCTCTAATGATAATGTTACTGTGGTATAATCAAAGATTAAACTTACTTGGGAATCTGGACCAGAGATTACACTTCCGTCTATGTCAGACTCTAAAGGGGCATATATTGCCATGTCTGTATCAGGTTCATCTGCAGTTGGAGGGGAATATTAAATAAATCTGTTTGCTACGTGCTTCATACAAGAGTGCTAACCCCACAGAGGTTACATTCTCTCATGTATTGTAAGTGGGTTAACCTGGATCTGAAGAGTCATCGGTTAATATCCTGCTCCAGCTTTCAGGTTTGCGTTTAGATGAGGGCTCTTCCTGTCTGTGTCACAGGAGAGACATTAGGCATTATAATAAGTGTCACACTTCATATAGAGTTTATGAAAAACATGAAGTAATGGGGCTACATGAAGCAGAACCAAGGTTGTAATTGTAAAGAAAATAAATGTCTTGCTAATTTATTGTTATATATTGCTGTTATTTAAATTGTACACTACTGAAAACAGTGAAGATATAAAGGTGCTTTGCAAAGAAAACAAAGAATTCTGCACACTGTCCATCACTTGAAATAATCACACACTTACTTGTCGCCAAAACTCAACTGTCTCTGTTTCAAAAGGAAATCAGAATGATTAAAATCACTGAATTAATGACAACAAATAAGCAGCATTAAAAAGCGTCAATGAAAATGACTACCGTGGAATGTGAGCGCTTCATGCTGCTGGACGAGTTGGAGTCACTGCTGCACGCAGACGGCCCGGCTGCTGTCGAATCAACTGTTAAGAACAAAGAGATTAATCTGTTATTAGAAGAACAACAACTTTAAGTCAACACATAATATGAGACACATGCACTCTGAGCAGGACTTACCGTTGGTGTTCCTCTTCTGTGATTTAGGAGCATGTTTGTCACAATACAATCTAAAAATACACACATGCGTGGTTGTGATCAAATACTGAAGAGCAGATTATAAACATTTACTGAATAATTATTTAGTTATAGACTTACGAACGGAGATGTTTGCAAAGTGTGAACATACTTACATAACAATGCTATTAGACAAACTATCCAAGCTGATGTTCCCCTCGGTCTTCTCACAGGTAAGACAATACACCTCGTGAAAATAAAACACAGATATCATTACTTGCTGAACGGTTTGGGGCCACACAAAACTACACCATGTTATTTCAAATTCAAACATTTGGGCAACAGGAAAATAAAATTACTGTTTACTTCCACAAATAAATACAGACATTAAAACATTCTGTATTGTTAAATCCTGAGAAAATAATAATCAATAAATGACTGATCCTGCGTCTATGTAGTTTTATCAGACAAACCTTAGACGGTCCGGCTTCACTGGGATTTTTGGAGGTTCCGGGCTTTGTGAAGGAAGAAGCGTATCCATTAACAGCGCTGTTCTTCTCTGGAGATGAAAAAGAGCAATTCAACACATAATATGTCATTCACTGTAAAAAGTGTTTACAGGGAGAAGGGTGAAAATTCTGCGATCCCCACTTACCTCGGCGCTGTTGAGAGTGTTTAAAGCAGTACAGCCTGATGAAAACACACAAAGACAAATTTACAATCAAACCAAAATAAGTAAAATTCTTCCACTGAATTCATCCTCAACTGCGATTAAACATGGATGTTTCTTCTGACACAAAAAGGACCGCAGTAGAGTATAAGGTTATTTTGACAGTTATGTCAGACTGACCCAAAACATCCCTTTTCTGAATCATCAACGATCTCAGCTCCTTCATGAACAGCACATGGGTAGTGGTAGGACTTTTTGCAGCGTTTGACTTCACACCCAGCAGTGGCTCCCTTTTTCTTGCACCGGCTACATATCTAATGCAAACAAATAGAGTAACGCAACTACAATCGCTTCCAGCACACAATTAATGGATTGGGTTTATTGATAACTGAAAATGTCATGAAGAGTCTTTACCAGTTTGCTTCCTCGTTTCACCTCATCCAACACATCGTCCACAGAGAAACCAAACAGATCGTCGTACTCTGGGGAGTCCCGGCAAAATAGCCCAGAGGAATACAACTGTAAAACAGGGACGACATGAGTGAAATGATAATACCTTCATTCAAAGCAGGATTAAACATCAGCTGTAAATAAAGGCCTTGTTGAACATCCATACATGATACATGACACATGACACGTAACGCGTGTTACAGAGATTTCCAAGCCGACAAAATCTTCATCTCCAGATGTGAGAAAACATTTTGTTTGTTTGGTAGACTCCAACAGATGTCACATTATTGTGATTTCAATAGTTTTTTCAGTGAGAAGGAAAATTGTGTTGCAAAAATGATCCTTTCCACTGACTGTAAATCAAATCACAATATCTGTCAAAAACAATTGCAATATGATGTTTGTTTTACTATATCGTTCTGCCCTGGTTTGTTCAATAAAAAACCCTTCTGTTTGTCAGTCCTTTAAGGACATTTGTTATTGATAATACTAATAAGTATGTCAAACCGTAATACAGTGATATTTCCTAAGGCGGTGATTGGAACAGAAAATCTCATCTAGTTACAGCTTAATGTTCTCAGCTCTGGCCTACATAATAGTTTGTCTACCACAAAGCACTAACAAGTTTATTTTTTAACTTTAAAATGTCCTGCTGAGAACATATCTTGCTCACCACTCTGTAATAACCAATGTTTTCAAAGTATTTAAAGTACTTACTTTGCAGCTGAATGGCATATGTCAGTGTTAGCTGATCAGCCTATACATCACATTACTTTACTAGTATTGCTTAGTAAATGACTGCTTACTGTTGGGTAGTTTATTCTATAGCTAAACATAATTAGATTTTATGATCTGGTCATGCAAAGTCAGTGAATTAGTAACTTCAGCTGTCAAATAAAGGCAGTGGATAAAACAAAAATACAGTTTCACATTTAAAATGTAGCTCAACATTGAAACACTCATGCAACGTTCAAGTACCTAAACACTGTACTCGAGTTATGTACTGAGCAGTTGTTACACTCCACCACAGCTCAACAACAAAACTGTGCCCTTCACCGCCATTACCAGCTCCTTTATCGAGGCTGTGAGTGTGGGGGAGCTCCTCGCTTTGCATCTTGACCACAGTTAGGTTTCTATAAGAGTTTCTGTCGCCTCCATGTTTCCTCAGGGAGTACACCTCCTCCTCAGCCCGGGGAGGGCTCTCTTCAAAAGTCAGGCGCCAACATTTAAGCTAGCGTCACTAACTTTAGCTCGCAAGCTAGTGGTTAGAGATGAAGGAGAGATGAAGGAGAAAAAAACAACCAATGCAAATATTTACCAAACAGTTCTGGTGAGCTGTGACCTGATCTTTAGTCGATAACGGTCCTGTTGTTTTCGTCTCCTTGTCCCAGTGACAAAGTGCGCAGGACACTTTGTGACCGTGCCCCATTTTTATCGGCTGACGGCAGAAAACCTCTAAAACGACGCGTTGTTTAAGTTTCAGTCACGTCAAGTGGAGTTGACATCGAGCAGTCAGTGAGCTCCGTCCTCCTCCTCCGCGCCGCGTTACCTCACCTCCCACTGCCCTGGTCGGAGGTTGCCAGGTTCGTTCCGAAATATCCCCCGTCGACCTCTCTAAATGTCCTGATATTTGAGAAAAATGTGTGTGAATTTAACTGTTTAATCATATTTTCTAGTAGTACTTATCTTGGATCTGGTCCCAGAAAGTCACAGAAATAGTGATTAAGCGTTTCACTGATTAATTTAAAAAAAAAAAGTCATTAATATATTGGTTTACAGTTACTCTATTAATATATGAATTACTAGACTAAATCAAAAAGTCATTTATTGTTTGTTTTTAATGGCCGTAAAAAGATAAAATATGAATCCATTATTTAATAAGTTAAATCAAAAAGTGATTACAAAAACAGATGAAACAGAAAACAAAATATATCATGAATAACTATGTGCATTTTATTTTTAATTTATTTTGATTTATTTTTTAATTTTTATTATTTTGCTCCAAAATAGTCAGATTTAGTCCAAGAACATACAACAGCAACAACGTAGAATAAAATGCATGTGCAATTGCAGCATGCAGCTTGTCTCTGTCATTATAAACCCTCTCAGAAATATCACTGTGGACATGACTTTGGTGTCCTCAGTGGAGTCTACATGAACGCTCAGATAGTTTTAATGTTCCAAAAATATTCTCATCCTCCGTGTTTCTGATTTATAGTACTCATTTTTTTATTTTGATGGCTCCCATTTAGATCATTGTAACACACTTTGACATCTTGCTTTTATTCTCATATCAACAGACAAAGGTTGACAAAAGGTGATGGCCATCTGGATCTCCAGTATCTTATGTTATTATTAAGGAAGGGACAGGTATAATAAGTTTTTCTTCTCCCTGCTCCTGTTTTGCTCATAAAATGTGTATAAGTATGGTTTGTAAAAGTGTATCTTTTGTATGTATGTCTTGTACAATTGTTTTTTTGGTATTTGTAGACTTAAACGAGCAAACCAAAGCAAATATGAACTAATATGAATGAACAGATGAATGTTCTTATGTTAATTTAATTCCAACACATACATGTTTTTGTTAATTTCATAAATTAATTCATTTTCTTCCAAACAAGACTTTATGTGGGGATTTTCAATCTGCTGTAATCAGTAAATATTTATTCTTTTGCAGAGATTTGTGGCTTTGTAAACACATTTTCTGGCCATCCTCTGTCTGGGAAATGTTGCTGCTTCAGTTCAGAAACTCATAATTCACCATCTAAATTGCGAAGATGCCTTATTTCACTCTGTCTATAAATGAAAAGATGAAAGACTAGAACAATATTTTTCATGGTGATGTGTTTAGTCTGCACATTCCAGATATAAGCACAAATGGTTGTAAAAACAAACATGGCAACCCAATTGTCTAGTTTCTGTTTCGTTTCTGGTCCCAGTCTGATCTGAGGCCTAGTCTGCCTTTGTGCTTTACATCTGCACCTTCAAATGTTCCAGATGTTTCAGAAAGGCACAGTTTACTTCAGACAGGACAAGATATGTGTATACCTTGCAGGGCAATCAGGTAAAACCCATTTATAGACACAAACAAGACAAAAGAAGAGACCATGCCTGAATTATCACAAGTTGTTTATGTAAAAAAAATTAGACAAGTCACAAAGTAGTGACATCACCATACTTAATGTACAATATAGCATCTCAAATAACAAATATTTCATGACAGACAGATATTAATGAACAATATCTACATTCAGAACATGATCCCTCCACGGGGAATAAGTTAGCGCTATACAGTGATTTCTGATTATTCACATGGAGAAACATTTTTAAACTGCAGCGTACATGAAAATCCACAGAGTTTGACCGGGAGGCCGCCGGAGCTCATACAGAAAGTCCGGGCGACACAGGTTTCTAATGACAGGCTGACAACAGAGGGACAAACATGACAGACAGGACGAGAGTAAAAAGACGGCGAGGAAAGAAGAGATGAGAAGCAAATTAAAAAGTGACTAAATACTGTATATGTTAGCTTCTCTGTTTCTTACGAATAAATAAACACATGTAAAGGGAAAAAAAAGCAGCAAACAGGGTGTGATCAGACAGAAAACATTCATTCAAGCCCAACAAGCTGTGCGTATTGATCTCTCTCAATCTTTTTATATTTACAGTAACAGTGGAATTATAAACTCCCGGGTGAGTTAGTGCAGAAGAACACAAAGACAACTGTCGTACACATGTGATCTCTGATCTTTTCTCCACGTTTTAATGTGAACATAAATAGATGCATCAACTGAGATCAGTCCTGCTGGCCCATTCATACATCTATTACATTATAATCACAGGGGTTCTCTGTTCCTCATAGAAAATAAACAGACAGGTGTATGACTAGAGGAGGATCACTTTACTACACTGTGAGATGACTGTCTGTGATGTGTTTTGTAAATCCTTCACTGTACAACTGCACCACAATCAAATCTACAACATGTGCACACGTATGACACATTATCTTCAGGACTGGTGCATGTGCATGATTTTAAAAACTGAAAAAATACAGCTTTCTGTGGAAACCCGACAAAAGTCCGATGAGTTGGCAATACGGCGCAGACAGCCACATGAAGCTAGCGTTCGTGACGGCAGTGTGGTGATGGAGAAAGTGCTGAAGAGTTCAGGGTTTGATGTCTGAGAAGCTTGTGTAGGTCTCACTGCAGCTGGACGATGTGCTGAGGTTTCCAGAGCCACTGCCTTCTGTTAGAAACACATATTCAGAGTTAATGTCATTCTCAATAACTATCCTTTCACACTTAATTTGGGATAGTTTGTTTGAATACCTGAGCTGGTGAGAGACTGGCATGATTTTGATTTTCCAATGAGCGTGATGAGATTAGCAGCTGCGATCCAGCCCTCCTTAGAAGTGCTCAGGTTACGCACAAACCTGCATGACCACAAACACACAAAAGTGCGATTACAGCAGTGCTGCTATACTGTATATACATGTGTTTTATTTCTCATAATCAGCAGTAAGTAGAAGCTGTTTTCTCACCACTGCCCGTCATCCCCCTCCTTGACCAGCTGCACCATGTCTCCACTCTTCACTGAGAGCTCTTGAGCGCCGCCCTTCTCATAATCAGCCACCACTGTGTATTTGCCAGCACTCTGTTACGAAAATAAAAAAGGAAAGTATAAAAACTAAAGTTAGAAAATGAGCACTTTGCCTGACTTGACACAATCAACACAAATACAGAGTAACATTAGCTTAACTGCTAATGTAATGGGGAAAGGCTCACTCATAGCAATGAACCCAGAGAGACATCACCTAAATCTGAAGATGCCCTTCGCACTATGGGATGTTTTAGTGTCTTTGAGCTCATTGTTTCAGTTTTGTTTTTCAGTCTCTCAGCCACAGTTGGCAGATGTTTCAGTGAAAAAAAAACAAACAAACACCACTACAGGCCATCTGCCTGGCACCAAACAAAAGTCAAACAACGTTAGAGAATAGCTGGTAAACATGGCAGAGCATTTAGAGGTTAAAGAGACAAATATTCCCCTCAGGAGCTGGTGTTTGGCCAAACACGACAAATGTCAGATGGCCAGAAACTTCTAACGAAGGCTAATTTTGCTCTGTGTCTGCTGGAAGTGTATGAAATGTAAAATGTAATGAAACCCTGACATTTATTTAAACTGTAAAGCTTGCTCGCTTATCTGCCATGATGGAAAGAAATACAATTACAAATTTGCAGAAATATACAACAGTTATTTTTAGGAAGGTCATTAAAAATCAACCAGTAATGGACCAGAACTTTAATTACTCTAAATAACAGGTGCAACACACATTTTATTACTTACTTCTCAATATCATTTTATATACTACCTCTTCTATTTGAGTTTTTTTTAACTTGTTTTCCTAAATATATCTGTTGTTGTTTGTTTGTTTTAGTACTAATGTCAGCATCCACTCACTTTCTATTATCTTGTACACTTTTTTTATTTTTAGTCTCTCATGTTTTTGTATTTTATTGTTATGGTAATGTCATTTTGTGCATTCTCTGGCACAATAATTTTTTGCTTTGGGATTAACAAAGTTCTATTTTATTCCATCTTATCGTATCTTAGTATGATGCGTGCATAATCTAGACAGCGCCTTCTATTTGAGTAAATGTTAAAATATACGTAAATGCAAAGACATAATAGAAAAATAACCTTGAGAACAACATTAAGAACAACAGTCTGGGTAAAGAGGACAAATCAGTTTTCACAGTGATCATTATGATCTGATTATGTCACTTATCCAGCTGATAATAATTACATGTGTAATGACTTGTAGAATCCAGTGGTGGAAAGTAACTGAGTACATTTACTCAAGTATTTTAGTTTTGAGGCTTTTTACTTTCCTTGAGTATTTCCACTAAACACTACTTTATACTCTTACTCCACCAAATGTTGTACTTCTTGAGGACGATGAGTATGATTTTAAATGCAGAACTTGTATTTGTAACAGAGTATTTCTACACTCTAGTTTTGCTACTCGTACTTCAGTCACAGATCTGAACACTTCTTTAACCCTATCACATCAAACTTTTTTGTCTCATATCTTGTTAAAGCCTCAAAGGAAAATTCTGTGCAGACACTTTGTTTTTGTCCCCTTGGAGGATATATTTGCCTAAGCCTTAATCATAACCACTCCCAGCCCCACCCGAACCTTAACAAGTACAGACAGGTGTACACATGTTTCTCACACACAGTGACTCATGATACACACAAATAAACAGCTCACACACTGCAGGGCTCCACTTATATATTTTACCAGTGTGCAAGTGTGAGCTGTACATCTTTTTATCTCAATGATTTGCTCACGTTCAGCTAACACCTGCCCTCTTTGTTTTATATGAGGATGCATACACAAGCGACCCACCAGTTTCTTGCCGTTGTCCTCCTCCGGGTCGGAGTTAAGAGGATCCTCTGCACTGGAGTAGCCGTCATGCTCCTCTGAGGCATCCAGTGACAGCGAGGCCTTGTTCCAGCCTGAGGGGAAGACGGAGACATGTGTGTTTAGTTTAGAGCAACATTCAGCTTCAGCTGCTGTCAAACGTGTGTGATCTGCAGTCAGGTGTGAAAAGAGTGGGGAGGGAGAACTACAAGAAGCTTTTTTGAACAGAGAAGGAAAAACAGCTAATCCCAGAAATCCCAACATGACACAATCAGTTCCACAACCATTACCAAAACACCAAGAGTGATGAACATGCACCTCCGTTTTCTAAACAAACAAAGAAAAAGTGGCAGGCAAAAATTCCTTCACATTAGTGTATATTTCTATGATTTTCACGAGGAACGTGGAGACGTGGAACAACAAAGAAAAAACTGAGATTGAAGGGTTTGTAGGAGTGAAACAGTGGGCTGGACACACAGCCAGCGTGAGCCGGTCAATGCCAGTGTACCTCTCAACTTTGTCTGTAAGAGACTAGAGGTGCTGAACCACCTGGCCCTGCTCAGGTGGAGCGGGGGAGGACCTGCATCTGAGGAACAGGAGGCAATAGAAACACAGCTCGTCACTCACCCAGTCAGCCAATGAAACTCACTGTAAGAGGCCGAGGCTGTGCTCAGGCATCATGGATGAACAACTAACCAGACAGGGAGAGTGTGCAGTTATTGTTGAGCGAGCTAAGTACCTTTGAAGCCGAACGGCGTGGGATCGCTCTGGCGTTTCGTCTTGTGATCAGGGCTTGTGGGAGATCCTGGCACCAAGAAAGAAAAAAAGAGGGGTTAAGGATGGTTGTTAAAACAAGAAAGAAGCCACGACCCAAAGATTGTTTGAATATCAATCTTTGGGTCGTGGCTTCTTTCTAATTTTGTGCTAATTTTGATGAGAAAAGGACTGGGCTATGGAAACCCAGAGAGGCAAGTGTGATTTTTTTTTTCTGGTGATTCATTTTCAATCATCCACACACACAAAAAAATTGACAATGGACTACTTGAATTACTTTTTCTTCCTTGCCTCTCAGGGCTTCCATACGAAGGATGGGCAGTAAACAGCCAACAAAGACGCAAGATAAACTAAAGGCTGAGGAAAGACAACTACGAAGATGCAAACTAATTCTAATAGAGAGCACCTGCGAGATGCTGCTCATGGTTGTGATGCTTTTTGAATGGCAGAGGCTACCCTAACAGACACATTGGCCTTTTTCACAAAAGACACTCTGACATGACACTGTACAAAAAGCACAGGAGGAACGAATCAAATTAATGATGGCTGGATTTATCCGCTTCAGTCTCACGATCCGGGCATTGTACACGCTGGCTCACTGCCACACTGTAACGTCTTACTGAGACACTTGAATAGCACGGAGCCATTGTTAATGTTATTAGTAGTAACAGCTGTGCTTTTCACACTGTGACAAGTCAAAGCTGTGAAAAAGGTATTGTACTGGGTTGAATAAAGCCAGGGTCCAGAGCTGTGTGATACCTGGTGACAGGAGGATGGTCATGGGTAATGTAAAACTTTTATCATCGGTGGCTGAGGGCTCTGTGGAGGGAAGCATGCAGTATTTGACCCACTGACCAAGAATCTTTAAAATATATAGCTTTATAAAACTTTTTTTATCCTTTTGGTTTAACATTTATGCTTATTAGCTTAACCTACGTGCATAGAGTTAGATGAGAAGATAAATAACCTTCTGCTTTACAGTAAAAATGCAGCTGGTTAGCTTAGCTTAGCCAAAATACTGTAAAAGGGAGAAACAGCAGGGTGTTTTTAATCCATACAAGAAGTGTTAAAATGACAAATTATGGCTTTACTGGGCGGTATTGAGTCTTATAATCCCTATACAGACCTGAGACTGCTATCTAACTTCTCACCTGACTCTCAGCACACTTCCAAAAACTCTATTCTTTGACTTCAACTGACTGTAACTACAATTTTTCATTTCACAAATGCAGAAGATGATGTGACATGTTGGGTATGAGACTGACAGCGGCCTGCAGTTACCTTTCTGAGCTTTGAGGTTACTGAAGCCCTGTAAAGTAAAGCGCTTTTTAGCCACAGCAGCTCTGTCTGAGGTAGGGCTTGTCACAGCCTCATCTGACCCGGAGGGAAAGCAGGAAGTCGGGACAGACAAGAGGAAGGAAGGAAGGAAGAACGTAAGTTAGGTGTAAAGGAGGAAAAGGAACAAAAAGGGTAGACGTTAGTGGAAAAGACAGACGTTAAGACATGGGTTAAACATTGGTGGTACATAAAAAGTGTAGTTTTCATGCACTGCAAACGCTCCATAAAGAGTTGTTACAACAGAGAAGTGTCATCTGTCTGGTTGTCGTCACTGTTCTCACCTTTTCCTGTTGGCTTTGGTGAGGAAGAGGAGTTGACATCAGGGCTGCAGGGCTCAGCTTTCTTCTCCTCTCCCTTCTTAAAGCTCCTCTGACCAGACTTGAAGGGACTGTGGTTGGACAAAAGTGGAACTTAAGAAGCTTCAAATGCAGCTGGAAGCAATCTTTCTGATTATCCACAGATTAGTGAATAAATGAGGTGTGGAGTACAGACCTACCTGAGACTAACTGCTCCGCTGGGTACAGGAGGGAACTGGAAAACAGAATCTGGAGCCCTCTGCTGGCTGGCTACTCAAACACAATACGATCGTTTCAAAACACTTAACTGAACATTACACTTATTTTCACAGGCATTACTTATAAAATATTAGTGTGTGTAAAAGTGTGTAAAACATAGTGTGAACATTACATTTAGACATGAGTTTTAGAGCACATCCTCTCTCCGTACCTCTGCACGCTTCCAGCTGGGTTGTCAGAACCTTCCTGATCTCATTTACCCAGGTGGTTTTTACCTCAGCTGATGGTGCCTGAAAGAGTTAGACAAATATTAGAGGGCTGTCATCATTGTTATCTGGAGTTAGATCCATATGCATACCAGTTGTTCAAAAACAATACATTGTGCTCAAAGGTCCAATGTGTAGAATTTAGGATTAGGGGGATTTATTGGCAGAAATCCGATATTATATTGTACATTATTTTGTTGTTTTTATTAGCTTAAAATGAGCCTCCATGGATCCTTTTCCATGGAGTTCACCATGTTTCACCGCCATGTTTCTACAGTAGCGCAGAACAGACAAAACAAACACTGACTCTAGACGGCCTTTCGCGTTTTTAGCTGCAACTGTAAGAGGTTTGGGAGGGTGAGATGAGGGGCTGGATGCCACTAAATTCTACACACTAGTCCTTTAAATGATAAGTCATAAGCTTGTTTTGCATTTTTCTTTTTGTCAACAAATTCCAGAAGAAAGACGGCCAATAATTAACTATGTGTCAGTCGCTCACTTGATACTTTACAAGTTTTCTATCCTGTCAGTGACAAGAACAATTGTTCTTGAAGACATAACCCTTAAAATGGGTCATAAATATATATTTTTATTTAAAAGGATTTGGATTTTTCTAAATGCAGCCCGTCATTGTGGTGTACAGTACATTTGCATTTGGTGGGGTTCATTTTCAGCCTCAGATTTATAAGTGCAAGTATGAATTTACAGCTACAGAAAGAAGATGACACCAGGTCACACAGGAATCAGCCTTCAGTGAGAACGACAACACTTATTACTCAGATCAAATCATTGTTGATTTTGTCATTTCATGGGATTTGTTGACAATTACACGACATGTAGTAAATCATCTTTAATTTGTATGTGTTAACGCACCTGAACAATATAGACCTCCTCTCTGGAGTTGCACCAGATCTCAAACTTCTTGTTGTCTCCCTTTGCGTTCTCAGTAATGCCGACGGCACTCATCTGGACATGAAGATGGCAGGGTAACAATTTTATATAAATTACAGGTTTACAGACAACTAATAGATTAGTAGAGAGGCAGTATCAGAGACAGATGCATCTGTAGAGGTGCTCACATTCAGAGACTGTTTGAAGCTGTATGAGGGAGCTTTCTCATAGCCCTCTCCGTTCTCCTCCCTCCTCTTGCAGAAGAGCAGGGCCTTCTCGTGGAGGAAGAGGTGCCTCTGCATGGGCTTGAATCGGGCCAGATCCTTCACCTTGGCGTGACCTTTCTTGTGCTCTGTCCACACGCTGAACGAGCCCTGCATCAGCAGCTTCCCCAGCTCACTCAGATTACCCTGAGAAAGAAGAGAGTTGAAGATACTGGTTTAAGATCAACTGTATACTGCACGTTATAAAATACTGTGTACAGGCCCTGATTTGGTATTCATACTCAATTTATATTTCATTTAATGCATCTGTTTTCTGTCGAGTCTGTGTTCTGTGCCAGTGTCCATCTGGACTGTCTATATTCAGACCAATGTGTCTGTTCTCTAAATAATGTGTCTGTGTTTCATGGAGGCAGCTGCCACAAGTATATGTGCTCCTGCTAATGAAACATAAAGACTGTCTATCTCACACAGACAGGCACTTTCTTCTGCATAACACAGAATCTGTCTAACTTTCAAAGTCATCACATTATTTTCTTTCTTTATCTTCATCCAGTCTTCATGAATTAAGTGACAGTGAAATTTCAACAGAGTCATAGCTTTCTGAATCCGTGTCTCATTCTATTTACACCTACACAGCAGATTAGGGCGGTAACTAATGATTATTTTCATTATCGGTTAATCCATTAATCATTTTATCTACAAAATAGGGAAAAATGTATAATCCCTCACAGCCCAAGGTGACCTCTTCCACTGACTTGTTTGTCCAAAAATCATGTACACAACTTAAAGCACCTAACTCTCAAATTTTAGAAGCTGGAACCAACAAATGCTTTCATTTTTGATTAAAAACATGATTTTTTTTTACTTTTTATCCATTATTCGACTGTTTGTTGCAGCTCTACAGCAGATGGTAATGCTAAAAAAAACATCTCTTTTATCAGTGCAAGTCTGCCAGTACGAACAACAATTATGGGACTGATACACCAAAGTGTACAAACATAACAAATAATAAACAGTGAAGGGAGAGACGTTAAAATGTTTGCAAACTTATAGAGAAGACAAAGTTAACATACGGAAAATATATACTGTATATATAACCATTATAATAATAATATCAATAATAGTGTCAATATAAAATCAGTAACCTCTTGAAAGAATTGAAAGATGACATCAGAAACGCAAGTTTTATTATGTTACATGATTTTTAACAACCTGTTATGTAATATATATATTATATATAATATATCCCATTGTGCTATTTTATATGCTGAGTCTTTCTATCCTTAGATTTAGGCAATAGAACAACTGCATTTATTTCTATGTATTCTTTTATCCACATGTGATCTGGTTATAGTTTGTGTATTCTCCTACTTTTTTACTGCCTTAGTATTATCAATCTTCTTTGTTGGTCTTTGCCTTCTACAGATGACTAACACAACCATGCAAGAAATCCAGTGTGCTTTTTCATGACATCACACTGTACGAGGCATCTGCTCTCCTGTTAAATGTCTCACCTCGTATCCTGTGATGGCGATGAGGTGCATTGAGTCATTGACAGCCTTGAGGATGCCTAAGATGGAGGTCAGCGCCTCCTGCAGGTCATCGGTCCCCTCACAGGTCTTACTATACTTCAGCATTTCCTGTGGTCAGAAACACATTAACCATGCAGCTCATAGCAAAGACTAAAGAGCAGGAATCACTCTGAAAAGACAGTTTAACAGTCCAGTTGATTTGTGGCCAGCAGAAAGCCCCGTACCTTCAGTAGCAGCTGATATTTGGTGATCCTCTGAACAGGCTTCAGCAGATATGAATCTAAACCCAGTTTATGCTCCAACTTCTTCTGACACTCCTGATGGAAATAAAAAAACAGGCAAAGATTGTGTCAAATTAAAATATAATAGAATATTTACTTAAACACTGGCAGTAAAGGTGCTGTCTGTTCACCTGGAAGAAGGCGCAGTCAGAGCACTGTCTCCAGAGGCTTTCAGAGCGAGGCTTGTTGTGACAGTACTTCTCATAGATCTGCAGGTCTGTCATCTGAGAAACGCAGAAAAAACAATCGTAGTCAAGAAACCTCTTCATCAGCACAAACAGAATCGAACCTATGTGCTGAAAGTTTCACTCACCCTCTCTAGAAAACATCTTCCAACCAACTCTGGGCAGTCAGTGTACTGCTCCAGCTCCCTCAGAAATGTCCTGGAAACAACAAAACCAGGTCGATGATGAAGAATGAGAGAAAAGGACAAAGATGATAATTAATTAAAATGTTGATTAGCTTTGATGGCTAACCAGTGGCACAAAAGGAGCACCAGCTACATACTGAAGGGGACAGTAGTGATGCATTTCCTGCACCTCTGTAATAAAAACACACAAGGAATTATGAACTATTCAACCATTTAGAGGCATGTGGAGGCCAGATAATTTTCTTGCATGAATCAACTATAATTAGCCCAGATTACATTTTAAAAATATGTCATTAGATTAGAGTTACATTTCTATTACGTCTTTAAAATAGACAGACAATTTAATACATTCGTAAACTTTTTTTTATGATAACAAGCGCTCTATTAGGCATGTGAGAATATGAACATTTCATGTCTCGATTATCCTGGCCCAAACAACTGCGATTCATGATAACATCCCATTAATCGTCAAAATATACTTCAAACTCTTAAATGAGCACTAAAAAATACTGGACTCAGTTTACTTTTTGATAGGAAACAAATATTTTTATATAATGAACGGTGGTCACCACATCTCCCTGTCGTAATTGAGTTTGGAATCCGCATTCAAGCCAGCCAAGTCAGCCATGGTGACAGGTTTAGGATTTTTGAATTACTGTAAAGATGCAGGTTCCTCTAAAATAAATCAAGAAATCTATATAAGACTGTATGCGATCGAGCTTGACAGCTTTTGTAACGTTTACCATGATCAACTTATCCATTGCGATGCACGGTAAAATCTTAAATTCTCTCACCCCTGTGCTCTAATGCATGAAAATTGCGTCTGGCATATTAAACGCTCTGGCAGCAACTGTGTTGATTCACGATGGAAGGTTCAAGCAGCAGCAGTCCCTTAGAAAACGTTTTCCATCCCAGGCAATGTTGTCTGCATTACTTTGACTTCAGAAATGTGCGACACGTCTATGTCCAGTGCAATTTGTGCAAGTCAAAAAAAATAAAGTTGCTATCATCTGCAAAGACCTCAACTTCTAATCTTACCACAGAAACAGCATCCCACATGTTGTATAATACACACAGTACACCTGTGCCTATACTGCTTGTGTAAGTCTGATTTGATCTGATCAAGAAAAAACAATATTTGTGGAACTTCAGTGTTTGATGTTGAAGTAATCCAAAAGTATTCAGATTACATTACACTTTTTGTAATCCAATGGAATCATGTTCATTATAATGAAAATCGTCATGTATTTGTATTCAGTACCTGACAACGTTTCAAAGTAATCTGACCCTGCCTATCTGGTGCTACATCATGTTTTTCTGCACTGTAAGGGCACCAGTGAGGCTAACAACAACATGTCAAATGATATCATCAGTGACAGGCAGATGGCGCTCCTTCACCTCTTGTGGAAGTGGTAGATTTCTGGCATGTTGCCAAACAGAATCTCCTTTTTGTTCTGCAGAGGAGCAGGGATGAGGTGAACCATGGCAGGATTATCCATCTCAGAGGCATACCCCTGTGAAAACACGGAAACAAAACGTGAAATTCCGGGCTCGAGTGAAAGACAGAGAGGATTAAACATTCTGAGGAGTGAAGAAACACCTGCAATACGCAGAGCAGCTCCTCAACGTAGGCTCTCTCAGTTTCCAGCAGCTCGTTCATCACGTGCCTGCAGGCAGACAGAGAATAGAGGTGAAAAGAGAGATCAGATGGAGGATTTGGGGCAGGCACGCTCAGGAAAAAGATAGCTCCACAGCTCCATAGATAATGAGATAAGTGTTTTCACACAGTCCATCTGCCGTGTAATTTGATTAGAGATGAAAGAGCGACGGCTGATCCCTCACCTCCTGAGCACCGCCAGGTTCTCCTCCTCCTCCGACAGAGAGGCATGTCTGCTGTTACTGTCTCCGTTCTGCAGTTGGCCGTTTCCCTGAGAAAAAAATAACCCAACAGCATGATAAGAGACACACAAATACAAACCTTTAGAGAACAAGTGGACAGACAACATGTAAACTCCACTCACCTTCTCACAGTTGTTCCCAGAGTCTGTCTCTGAGCAGTTTTTCTCCTGCTGGGCTCTGTGTGCTGTGGAGGGAAAAGAGGATAAATCTAGGGCCAGGCCATGTTGACATGCTTTAGCATTTTTGGTTAAATCTCAAGTATTGTGGTTTAAATTAACCGTAAATAACCTAGAATTAGAATATATGTGTGTGGAAACGGGTAGAAGTGAATGATTGTAACTCAATGTAATCAATCTAGTCCTTAATGACACTAATTTTGTACCTGTACCAAACAACATAGTGATTATTTCTCAGTTTGATGCTGTTGATTGACGTCTTTTTACCGTAAATAATGCCGTGAACTCACCCTGAGATGTTTTCACAATTTGTTTTGCAACAAAATACTTTAAATATAATATGAAAAGATATAAATAAACAGTAGTGGGTGCAAGATTAAACACACTGCATGTATTTTCTGCCACTAGGGGTCTCTCAATCAAAACAAATCAAAAGATGCAGTTTGATGATGTCGTGAGGTAGCATGGGATCATGGGAGTTGTTGTCATTGTTAAATAACCACCACTGCCAATGAAAACCTATCTGACGTGAAGTCAGGTTGACGAGGTAATGTTATAAATATTTATATGCTGACTTCCTTCCTCACTTTCTGACATATCATCTGATGATTCCCAGGAAGTTACAGCGACAGGTGACCGAATGAAACACACCTTTACCTTGAATAAGATTACTGATTTCTGTAGGTTTAAACATTGTTTGAAACATTTGGGATGATGTAAGAACTCAATATAGAACAATGGTTTAGTTGTTTTTAGACCTTTTTATGTAGAAATGTAACATATTCTCTTTCAGTATATCCCTTGTTTCAACAGTGCCTTTATTGTTCTGAGACATAACTAAATAATCAAAACTTCTGCTGCCTTTTTAGACAGCAGAATCACCTGAAAATGTAAATGGTGCCCTGAAGAAAGTCACAGATATACAAAGAATTTCATGATGAAAGAGACAGGAAGGCCAGACTGTGATAAAAGCCCTCATGAATGAATGAAATCCATGAATATATTCTTTAGGAATGTGTCAGCACTTATTAATTCTAGGTTGACTGCAATGAACATTTCAAAAATGTAACATTTAAACATCTTCGACAGGAAATTTAAAGTATAAACCACAAGTGAGCCATATTATTCATCCACTCAATTAAGTGTTTGAGGGCTGTGCAGAATGGAGTCGAAATGGAGAGTCTGATAATGTTCGTTTGAAGCCTTCACACAGTGTAAATAGCATTAGGGTTGTGCAAAGAATGAAGAGCATAAAAGCCTCGAGAAGAGTGTGAATAGGCTCTGCATTGTCTTAGCTGAATGGTGCAGGTGTGGGTGTGTGGAGACTGACCGGGCGAGCTGAGAGGGGATTTGATGAAGGCTTCAGGCCTGGGGGCTACCGGCTGCACCGGCCTGGTCTGTTTGGCTGCTAGCTTCTTCAGGCTGACTCTCCTCTTTTCAAACATCTCCTGCATGGATGTCTGCTTCTGGAACACCTTCTCCACCTGGTCCTGATGCACAGGAAGTGATCAAAGGAGTGTTATGTAAGTCAGTATATTATTTGAAATTAATATAAATGTGCTGAGTCTATTATTTGGCCATTGCTGAGAATATTGGCAGCTGTTTGGGTTAGTTTTACAATATTAAAATATTCTTTGTTTGGTTGTCTTACCCTGAACTGCTGGTTGAGCACTGACTCATATTCAGTCCAGATGGCACTGAGGTCCGTCAGTTGGTACTGGCCCGCGTTATCCAGGTAACGCTCCAGCTCCTGCAGGGCTAACTCCGCCCCTTCATGTGATAAACACTTGTCTACTGGCTGAGACGCCAGCAGGTATATACCATCATCAACCCATTTAGACGCCTGAGGAGGACAGCAGACAATCAGTAACATAACTGCAAACATAACATAAGGACAAGGCATCTACACTGTGAGAGTGTGCTGCCTTCTTACCTTCTCCAAGCTGTGGTGCAGCTCCATGGCTTTTAGCAGGTGGTCCTTCTTGGCCCTCAGGTTGCTGCTCACATTCTCGCTGATTGTTCTGACCTCGCCGCATTTAGGCTGAATGGAGTCTTCAGCGTAGTGCGAGTTCTGGATCAGCTCATCACCCTCACGAGCCAATGCCAAGGCTCTGTCCAGCACCTCCTGTGGACCAGAGGAGGGTGATAATTATAAGTTATTACCACCAGTCTTCCTCCAAACTATTATTCATTATAGTAGAGACCCAGAATTAAAGTATGAAGCTGAAAATGATCTGAAAATGTTTGTTATGCAATATATTTAATACAGTTTTCCTTTACTGGTTGTAATTTTTTAGAGCCAAAATCTATTTGACAGAATCTGACATAATAGCCATGCTGTAATGGATGTGTGACTTATAATGTTTGACAATAAATGATCCTTGTACAAATCGCTAATATTACAAGACAGGATGTAAGTATTAGCCCAAAATCACGACTGGATCCAGAATAGAAGTAAAAATGTGGAAGTATTTCACACATTGTGTGACGCCTCGGCAGAGAAGTACACTTCCTGCTGCCTTTGCAGAAAAGGTCACACAGAGCAAAATTTCATTAAAAATAAGAAAGGACTATGTAGATACCTTCATATATAATCTAAATGTGATTATGATATTCACCATTACCAAACACATTAATCAACTGGGACAAAATGTAAATATAATATTATTACAAACTAACAGTTTATTAATAACAGCACTCTATGTTTATAACTGTGATTTGTTATTCAGATAAAACCAGTAATGACAATACAACAAACCCACATTATAAAGATATTATTCATCTATTCATGCTGCGGTTACACAAAGCTTTAATTGAGAGGGGTTGGGTATTACTTACACAGACTCTCTCCTCATAGGTGGTGAGTTCACAGAAGATATGGTCAGCGTGGGCCGGGCTGATCCCCACCTCAGAGAAGGTCGCAAGTTTCTCAGACACCTGATCCAGCAGAGCCCTCAACTGCAGCAGAAACAGCACGGTCAGTTTTCAAGTTAAAAAAAAGAGGATCGTGTGGACGATTTCACCTGAGCTAACAGGCTCCGGCTCACCTCTCTGTAGTTGTGCTCAAAGTGGCGCAGTTGGAGACACTGCTCCAATTTGGTCTGATGTCTCACCCAGAACTCATCGAAGGCCCTTTCTGTCTCGTCCAGCTGAGACAGCAGTCTGACAGAGGAGCAGAGAAGAGATGGAGATGGATTGTTCAAAACAGGCAGACGAATGCAGACTGAGATATTTGGATATTTTTTTTCTTTTTGTTTGCCTGTGTGCATCTGATGTAGAGTTAATGCCTGCTGACATGGGAATCAGTGCCCTCAGTGTTGCTTAAAATACAGCACTGACTGACCTCAAAGCACACTGCCGTACCAACTTTTATTTAAAATACACTGATGGCAGAGCTCAGACAGCCGTGAACAAATCATCTGCCATCATCATCAACTAACAAAAACGCCTGCTGGCATTCATTTTTGTTACATAAGTCAATAAGAGCAAATTGAGAGGCTGTGAAATGTGATAAACATCTGTGACAGCACTACTGTGTATCATTAGCCCAGCGCTGCTACTCAACTTATTATGAAATGACTAGAGTGGGTATCTTAAATGTCTAGTTCAGTTATGTAATCGTAAGAACCCCATGTGAGTCGTGACTGGATAGAGTACGACACAGAAATGGCTGTATCTCAAACACTATACAAAGATTTCTATCAAATGTTTGGTGCCATTGCATTCAGAACGACTGTGCAATATGTGCTTTGCTCCAGTGTAAATCTGATTTTTAGTTATTTTTGTGATTTTTTAAATTAATTTTGTCTATCAATTAAGGCATGATAAATATGTGAAATCAAGAATTTTAATTTGTCTTGTGTTGCTCATGTCTTGACAGATTCTGCAGCAAATCTTGTGTTTCTACCTCAAACAGAAAAAAATCTGTTTTTCAATAACAATGATAGAAAACCAAAATAAATTCAATTTTCAGTTATTTTTAGTGGAGAAAAGTCACACTGAAGCTGTAAACTGAACATGTGGGGTGCATTTGCTTAATAAATGGTTAGCAATTAACACGATAAATTACAAAATAGAAGAACAGTTTTCTTTCAACTTTACACATAATATTATTTATTATTTTATTATTTTATTTTTATTTATTTATTATTTTATAATAATGATAAAAAATTGCTTTTTATTCAGTTTCTGAATAATGACACAGAGTCACTACAAGTTTCGACACCTTATCATTTAAGCATCAATTCATTCATATGTGCTAATGATTCAGGCTTGGGACCTGTGTGTTTTGTGAAAAATAAAAAAAACAGATGTGTTGAACATCTGAATCATTATCACCTCCATCTGTTTATGCTAATGATTCATTTTTCCTCTGGAGAATTATAACACAGAGTCTGGTGTTTGGTAGTTATCCTGCAGTTATATCGTCTGTATTTGCTCTCACCTTTGCACAGTCGCCAGGTTCTCCAGTTCATCCTGGTTCATGTTGTGGTCTGGGTCTCTCACTACGGGCTCGTTGATGCTCTCCAGCAGCCTGCTGCCCTGACCCAGAGCCACCAGCAGATCCTCCTACACACAGACAAAGTCATTTCATCCAAATACATAACAAATGTACATACTTGATATACAGTACGCAAAGGAATCATGTATGTAATGCATGTATATTACCTTCATTTTGTCTTTCTTGTCGGTGTGCGTGCTCAGCAGGAGGTTTGTGGCCTGGATCTCATTGGGGAGTTCAGTTTCGGCCAGCTCGGTCCCAAACGCCTGCAGGATCTGTGCTGTTTTCTTTACCATCAGCGCAAAGCCTTCAATAGCCTGAAGCACACAGGACACAACAAAGACCGTCAGCGTGCTCACGCATGAATCGAGTCTGGTCACTTTTTATTGGCTGCGTATTTTATTGCTGTTGTGCTTTTCTTGTCTTTACTAAACAAAACACTTTGTGTAGTGTAGTAGTGGCCATCATTTCATGATGCCAATACCATTTATTGATGCCATTTATACACAGCCAGCTAAGGGTAGCTTGAGTATTCTTAATGAAACCTATTGGAAATGGAAGGACACACTTCAGAGAGTAGGTTAACCACTAATTTGTTTTTCCAAATGATTGACAAGGCAGATAACATTGTGACCAACTGGAGCAGGTCACACCTATTATCGCTGATGAGACTGCAGTCGCATTGTGAACAGAAACTTTTCCCAGACAAAACTGAGGGATGAACAACGTGTTGATAAAACATATCAGTGGTTAACCTACTCTCTGAAGTGTGTTCTTTCATTTTCTGGAGGCATTTCTTTATCAGAAGTCATACGCCGTAGAAATGTTGGGTTTTAGTATGTTTCTTCATGCATCACCCATAGACTTCAATACAGCTGACACCACAGTCTGGTTCCAAAGCAAAATTCAGTGAAGTAATGACCCTTCTTTCTTTTTTAAGTTCCTTGCGCAGGTATAGGAAGAGAAAGTATCTGTAAGTCTGATTCAAGTTTGATTTTGATTTTTTGACAAATGGCCACTACACTTATCATTCTCTCTGTCTTATTTTGTTCTTACTAATAAAGATGGAGGGGTGTACTTCAGTGTGTGTATTTGTTTATAAAGCATCTTGTAATGGCAGTGCGGGACAGTGTAATGCTGTACATGACGTGGTGTGTTCAGTGTACATACAGTGCGGTGAGAGATCCACTTCTCATGGCAGTACTCCTGCGTTCCTCCGAGCTCCTGAGTCAGCTGGCTGCGGTCGATGTAGGTGTGCAGCTCTGTTATTGAGCTCAGCATAATCACCTGAAACAATTACATGCACATGTCTTTATAATTAACCAGCATGTTATTAGCATTGTATTGACATCTTCTTCCTTCATTGAGTTGAATTGGATGCAGATGTAATAACACAAGTCAAGGTTTCTAGAGGTAACAGTGGCTGTACGCACCGGCACCTTCATCTTGAACTCATCCTTGTTGAACTTGAAGAGGATGTCAGAGAGTGTACGCTGCAGGAGGGTGGTGGGCCTCAGAACCAGAACCAGCTGGAGGTTCCCTGGGAAGGAGCCCTGATAGGAGAGAGTAGATGGAGACCGTCACAACAGGGCAGACAGCATCCTCCTCCAACCTGACTCAATTATACATCACGCTTGAGCGGGACATGTTCTGTTCTGCACTTCCTTTATATTATCCCCTCCCTTTATGCGTCTCATGTGAAAACTCTGGCTCCAACACATTCAGACATGTGTGTGGAGTGTGTGGAGTACAGGAAAATGGAAACGTGGGGGATGTGGGGCACTGTTCCGTTGGCAGGGACATTAATCTTCATGTCCTCTGAGATTCTTCTGCATGAATAATGAGGTAAAAGAAGTCGCCTCCAACTGTATGTATTCAGGATTTTCTTTACCCAGCTGTAATCGTTGAGACGAAGATTTTTTTTCATCACTAACAAACACACTCAGCATAAAGCAAAGATATCCTGACTGAGCAAAATCCATAATAATCCTCCTAATATTTACTGCGTCATGCTGTGTAGCTCAGCCAATAGAACCAATTAAATGCCAATTAAAATGTCATGATTGACACCCACTGACAGGCTAAGCACTGCTGTGAAAGCTGCTAGGTGATGGCTGGTGGAGGGCGGACACTGATCTCCCCTCCTGAGGCAGTGGGATGGTTAATGCAGCTTTAATCAGCTAATGACCTAAATGGACGGCTCGCCTGATAGGCCGGCCTTCCCCGAGTGAGTAAAGGAATGATGGTCTAAGCAGAAATGACAAAGAATACATCGTTAATGAAAAACCACGTGGGATGGGCTCTGTTAATGGAATTAATTAATCAATTTGGCGTTTGTCCTTGCTGACCTGCTAAAACCAGGAGGAGCACTGTGGAAAGCTGCAGAGGTGGAAATTATTGTGGGACATACTAATGTTTTTATAACATGGTAAAACCTTTTGTGGTTCCAGAGGAAGCTGCATGTAATCTGATAAACTGCCTCCAGCGATGTCTCTCAATGGCTAAGTTGTATTGTGGGTAATGTAGGCGGCAGGTTTTAAGAAGGAAGAAGAATGTGTAGAATAAAAAGTTGATGTCTCTGGTTCTGCTGTATTAGTTTTGATCATTTGTTTTCATACAGTCCATAATAAGTCGAACAGCGTTAGAAAAGTGGACTGCTTTTCGAAACCTGGTGTCTACATTACCCACAATGCAACTTAGCCACTGAGTGACATCACTGGAGGCAACTTGTCAGATTACATGCAGCTTTTTTTGGAGACACAAAAGGCTTCATACTACTCGTTTCACATATGCAGTAGTACTCCCCAAGACCTAAACACACTTAAATGTGTAAAATTGGTGTAGTTACCCTTTAATGATTTTTAACAAGTAGTACAGCACACTCTGAAACTGACCTCCTAAGAGTTCATATTTTCTCTTTTGTCAATAAATCCCATAAAACACAAAACAAATTTAAACCTAATTTTATTTGATCTTGACAATTATTTCCTGTGTAATCAAATCACAGTATCGTATTCCTCTGTGTGATAAAGCTCTGTGATGTCCAAAAACTGTTAAAAATACATTAATGAGCCACACTGTTGCACTGGGTATTATGTTCATTCATAGTGATTTACACAACCATTGTCGTTCATCCCATAAACACCGTCCTGCTGACAAAAATCCTCCAAGTAGGCTCACAAGTACACCACATCTGCAGCTGAGAATAGTCTCTGACTCAGACACTATTTGACTGACTGAGTATATCAGCAATGTTTCCTAAAAAATACAGTGCCCAGCTTTTCTGGATATTATTTAGACTTTTTTTTAATAAGATAAAACTAAATATTTTTAACCACACATTTACATTTTCAGTAAGAATGAATGAGCTCTGGTCTTTCCACGGGCTTTGACAGCAGCCTCACTATAGAATATATCCAGCTTTAACCTTTAAATGTATATTATAGCTCGCAGCAACACTCAACCATGCAGCCTGGATCTGTGGTCGCTGGCAGTCATGGTCATGGTCTGCTGCTTCTTTGTTCTTTGTCAGTGGTATACTGAGAGATAAAGGTGCACGCAGACAGACACACACGCACACACACACACACACACACACACACACACACACACACACACACACACACACACACACACACACACACACGTGCACACACACACACAGATGCACACAAAGCCTCAAAGAAGAGCCAGATATATGACAAGCGAGGAGGAGATGCTTCAGGGACTGACAGTAACTCTGCTGACTTAATTAGGAGCAGTCTATAAAACACACTTTCTGTCTGTCATCAGATCAAACTCAGCCATGCACGGCAGCGGGGAGCTGTCCTCAGAACACACTGACCCACATTCACACAAGCACATGTACAAACAAGTGTGTTTACATACACAGACACACAAGAAGACAAAGAGAGTGTAAACATTCAATATCCCCGCTTACTGTCTCTCTCACACACACCGTCATGCATGTGCACACTGACTGAACAACCTTGCTGAGTGAGCACAACGCAGTGTGCTCTGAACATAAACTAGCCTCCACTACAAACATACAGCAGCTGCTTGACAAGAGCCAGCTTTCATCATCATCCATTTAGCAGCCGGGCTGAATCAGCCCAAACAGGACATGATTACAGGGATGAGTGAATGCCCCCTATTACTGGCCTGTCAGTCTGTAAAAGTCTCCCTCGTGGGATTAATAAAGCTTGATTTAATTTGAAATGAGCGACGTGGTCTACCAGGTCTCTTGAGACCACGGCTGGTGATATACATCTCTCTCTCAGACGTTTCATGTATCCCTCTCTGCCTTGGCTTAGTGCTCTAATTTGAGGACCCGCCCGATTTGAAACTTCAATATTCAATATTCAATTATTAACACTTTTTTATAATCTACAAGATGTCTGAAAAATGCAAATGTTCCTGTGTTTCCTGCCTTTACACAACAATAAGGGAATCGTGGTGCTGTTAACATCCCAAAAAAGCAATATACTGAGAGAAGTGTGGTGGAGGTGGTTCTCCCCCACGCACACGTGCTTCATCACTTCCCAACAGAAAACATGAGACACAGATAAAAAGATAAGCTTTTCAATTCCCAGAGGAGAAGACTGCAAATATAATCAGAAACCTGATTACTTTTGATGTTCCACATCTGCATTCCCTTTATTCAGCACCATGAATGACATGACGAGTATCAGCTCTCTGTCTCAGAAAAGGGTGTGATGGACCATTGTGTAGCAATGAAAGATATGATAGGAAAACAAATGAAGGGCACAGTTTATGTAACTGATTCTCTTACTGCAGGAGCACGCAGCAACTGATTATGCTTCAGAAAAGCAAAAACTATGACTCAAACTCAGTAGGTTTGTAGGCTGCCACCTTCTGAGTCCTTATACATAAATTAAAAAGACATTTTGCATTAATTTTGGCAATTTGTGACGTGTAAATTCAAGATGATGAGTGAGATATTTAAATCAATGTGCGAACAAAAGAAACATCATCTCCCTCTCTCTTTTTTTTTGGCATGTGACTCTTTATTTGTCCCTGTAGCTATGGAAACACATGGCAGGCTGTGATGGTGACGGGAGAGAGTTCAAGGATGGGGTTGGCTCATATTAACCTCCCCCCCAGGGTGGTTGTGATATTAGAGTTGGAGCTGTGAGAGAGCGATGGGGACGCTTCCAGCACCTCTCCTCTCTGGCCTGACACACCTCCTCTCCCCGTGGGTGAGTGAGGGAGGG
This sequence comes from Pagrus major, assembly GCF_040436345.1. NCBI lineage: Eukaryota > Metazoa > Chordata > Actinopteri > Spariformes > Sparidae > Pagrus > Pagrus major. The sequence goes on from NC_133223.1 coordinate 13,205,729, forward strand.
TGCAAGGCCTTGCAAAACACAGACAATGCAGACAGGAAGTAAGTGCACACACAAAGATAAACTTACTGCGATGCGAAGCAGGGTCCCCTTGACGGCTGCCCATCGGTCTTGCCGGCGATCGATGACCAGGATGAAACCCACATCTGTCGAGGACAAACTGGAACACACAGAGAGAAGAGTGTGATGAGATTAAGATTATAATTTGACAGCACAGTGAGTGGTGATAAGAGGTGATCACATCAACTTTCACCTCCAGGAAATATATAAAATCACACACTGCAGTTTAGTCTGGAAAGTCTGTATGACAATGTAATGACGCCTAATAGCCACAGAAAAGAACTCAAGCAGGACAAGAAAACACAAAAACATACATGTAGTTTTCCTTCTCCGTGTGCCGACTAAGATAGTAGAGAACCTAAGTGGGTGTTCACAGCTCCTTGTTTTGTTATGCTGCTCTTTATCTCCTCAGACAGCTGCACCAGTCCGTAAAAGGAAACGCTGTGAAGTACCTCCAGATTTCTTGGCCATCCGCCTCCATCCAGCCCCCCACTTCTCTCCCTGTGCCTCCCCCTCCTCCCCTGTCCTCTCTGGTCCCAGGAGAGAGGAGGGCTTTATGGTTTACACACCACCACCAATCAATGACAACATGATGCACCTACAGCATGGGTGCATGTGAACACCTCAGAGCCTTTCATGCACAAATGTCCAAGTAATCCTCAAGTATTCGCTGTAATCTCCGCAACTCTGGGTGCACAAACAAGAGCAGTCCTCGAAGCAATGAGGGCAAAATAAAAACACAAAAGAAGAGGATGTGTCTCGGAGGTAGAGCCCAGCTTTCTGTTCTGAGAGGGAGCCAAATGTTTCAGACCATCACAGCATCCAGCCGGTCTCCCCCCTCTGCCCTGCATCTTTCAGCCATCCAATGAGACACTGGGAGCTGCAGAGACACTCTCCTATCACAGGATGGCTGCAGAGTGATGAGCAGCTCTGGTAGCCAGTGAGCAGATCTTTACAGATGTGGGGGGAGGGGACAGACTCAAAGAGGATGCCACTGTAAGCATGAGGGCTTCGTTTATTAGTAAAATACAGTTTATCCATGTCTGCCTCTCTGCTCCCTCTCACTGTAACATTTACATTCACAGCGGCACTTCTCATCCTTTTCCCCTTTCATCTCGACTATTCTCTTCCTCCATCATGCCCACTTCTCGGCTCCGCACTCAATCATCTACACAGACTCTCACAGCCACTTGGGCTTTCAAAGCACAAACTGCTTTACATCTCAGCCGCGGAGGAGAAAGAGGAGGAAGAGGAGAGCGGGGGAGCGGGACAAGAGCTTTTTCTGCCTTTAAGACATTTACGGCTGCTGAGATGAGAGGCTGGTTTATGGTGGAACATAAAGCACCTGAGGCTGAGAGGAGAAGAGCAGAGGAAGACGATGAAACTGTGTGCTGTGTGTGTCAGATGACAAGCTATTGCTTGTATCCCATTTGATTTTTACATAATATATGTCTTATATATTGGGATATGAGTGTTGTCAGATGACAAGCTATTGCTTGTATCCCATTTGATTTTTACATAATATATGTCTTATATATTGGGATATGAGTGTTAGGTAGCAGTTAAGCTAACTATGGCACATTTTCACTGATGTATACAAAAATGCTAAAGTTAATTAGGTGCACTACACAATGTAAATACACAAATAAACAATCAATCTCATATGTGGACTCATTTCTGCATTATACTAAAATATAAATAAAAATGTTGGTTCTAAATGAAAAGTTAGTTTTAATTTATACTGTAAATGTACACAGCACATGCACACAGACAGTGCAAATCTTAGGTTTTGTACCAGTTGTTTGGTGGTGGTGTTGTTGCTGCTCGAGTGTCCTCATAATAATTGGATTTCTCGGGACAAAGTGTCAGAGCTGTGAGTTCTGCCTGATGGCGATGCAAAGATGAGGGAAATTTGCTGCATGAATGCATATGCAGACATAGCAACACACATGCTACTACACCTTCCCCACCCCCCTCTCAGAGCAGAGAAAGTGACTGCCAGCATATAAAAGCACTGGTATATTAAATAAGAAACAGATTAAAAAGCCATGAGTGCAGAATGTGTTTCAATTCTGGGATTTTACTGTCAGCTCTCCGTAACATAAAGCGTTTGTAAAGGCCAAAGAGAGATATAAAGAGAGAGGGGAGAGAGATGGGATCAAGGACATGACTACTAGTTCATTTACAGGGTGTGTTTAGATGTTAAACCTAAAACAATTAAAACATTTTAAATTAATTTAAAACATCCAAATAGTCGGCCTTGCCTTTGATAACATGTTTACAGTTATTATATGATATGATAACGAGCATGTGTGGTATGATAGGATTTTTAAGAAAAATTTCTGTCATTAATATTGATCTGAAAATATTTGTTTTAAACTAGCAGCAGCTGTTCAAGGACATAATACAGCTGTAGGACATTTGCCCCTGGCTGTGGACTGTATGTGCCCTGTCGGGGTTGTCGGTCCCTCAGGTGGCTGCAGCCATCTGCCTCTATATTGAGAACAGCTTGAGGCTCATCGCTATGACCCTCCTTCAGATGGCTACGTCAAGGAGGTAAATTTAGACACTCACAATGAATGCATATGTTAGCTGGTTTTCAGGTTAGATTTAAATAAATAAAAAAATCCTCATTTCACAGAAATTGAGTAAGAAATATTTGAAAAGTTGAATCCTGACTAAATTTTTTTTTTAAATGTTTTGGTTTTGCTGAAATAGGCTGATAGAAAATGAATAAAGCTTCAGTTTAATGATTCAAAAGTAAAATATGACAAGAAAAATGCTATATTGACACATTTCTAAAGGTCTACAACACGAGCACATGTATGTGTGCCTTCATACAGATACAGATGTAGATAATGTGAATACATAACACGCATACTTCAGAGCACAGCTCTGCTCAGCTGTCTGTATGCATTATTCAGAGTCAAACAGTCAGAGTCACTGCAATTTCTATTTTAACGCACTTTGCCGGTCCAGAAATGATGAAGGAAGGCTGGGACAGCCAGGGGGAAAGCTAAATCAAGACACTGAAAGACTAAATCGTGACCAGAGAAAAAAGTAAAAAATGTACAGGCAAATGGGACAGGAGATTTTTTTGTTTTTTTCTGAGGAATAGGTAGAGAAAGAGATAGTTTGGTACATTTCCCCTCCCCCTTTTGTCTCATGTGGTCTGTCCACGTATACAAAGAATGTCTGCAGAAGACTGATAAGGACCCAGGGTTAGTAATTGACTATCTTGTTAATAATGTAATCACAACATTCTGCCCTTACAGATTTCCATGCAATACACTGAGCGTCTCATCCACTGCACAAATCCACTGCCGCCTACACCTTCATGCAGTGAAACTGTGTTTAGGTGCCCACTGCCACCTACTGGCAGACTTTATACACAAAGGAGTGAGGCGTCCTCACAGACTGAGGCTGCCATTGAATAGTCTTTTTTGCTTAGGAAGGTTCCTCGCTGATGGAAATGACCCTGAAGTGTCTAAGTGGCATGATGAGAGCTGGTTGAATTATCTTAAATGCTATGGAAAGGGGCTTCAATGCTTATTTTGTCTTTATGTTATGTATTATGTGGTCTAAGCTCTGAATTCTCCTTCACATCTTTCCTTGACCTCTTGACATTTGCCATCAAGGTCAAGGAAAAGCGTTATAGGACATGCAGTAGGACGTCATTTTTTTTGACTGCAGCCTAAATTTCTTATCTCAATTGCCTTTCTCACTTCAACACAGCCACTCCCTTGCCTGTCTATTTTAAGTTTATTTATTTTTGGACTATGGAAGAACACCCAAGAAGGGTGGAGGAAAAATCAGTGGTGAAACAAGGGGTACGAAAGTTGGTATAAACAATATGCAACAATCTCAGATTTGTGTGTGTGTGTGTGTGTGTGTGTGTGTGTGTGTGTGTGTGTGTGTGTGTGTGTGTGTGTGTGTGTGTGTGTGTGTGTTTTCTAGTGTGACACTAGCTGGTGAACTTTACCTGGGAACACTAGTCAGGTAGGTAAGCACATTGTGAAACTCTCTGTCCGTGATCTCTCCAAATGCAGGGAACTCTGGGAACACAATGATGGGGCTGCCGTTATCTCCTCTACCTCCTAGAAAACAGAAATAAAGAGAAACATTTACACACGAATATTCAGGAATTAGGTAAGAATGTGTCTTTGTGTATATCTCTCCGAGGACCAAAGCACTGAAAATATAGGACAGTGTAATATATGAAGCAGAGACATAACCATTTAAACTAATCATAGCTGTCATACTGTCACTGCCAATCAATCTGACAAGAACAACTGTCTTTGATTTATTACAGTTAGAATAAAGCAATAGAGTGCTGCGAGGAGGACACTGAGGCCACACGGGGGCACTGATGTTAAAGCTGAAGGTCTGATGACTGGAGACTGTACAGAAAACTGTCTGAATATCTATCATAACAAATGATAAAGTCTCATAATCCTCCATTTTACAACAAACAAACAAAACAAAAAAATAACAAAAATCAAGTGGATTAATATTGGATTCATATGAAATAGTTTAGCATCAGACAATACACACATGTAACTTGTAAAACTGTTTTTAAAAAGAGTTTGAAAAGATATGTAATGGAACAGAAGACCAGCCCAAATAGGACAGGTTTTCCTGCATATTAGCTGACCATATGACCAATATAATATATATTTTACTGTGCTTTTCAAGCTGTATCAAATGTTTTAATGACCACCATTTTAATGACATAATGTGGGTACTGTTGTCATTTTTGTTGTCATTAGTAGTTTTATTGTTGTGAATAATTTGTTGTTGTTGTTGTTGTTTGTTGTATTTGTTTTGTTCCCTTGTGCTTTTTAATAATTGTATCTTATGATAACTTCTACCTAGGCAGTGGCTGATGAGGATCTAAATAAATAAGTGGTTTGTCATAACTGTATTTTCCCAATACAGATAAATTGCTTATTTTGAAAAAGCTAAGATTTTGAAATAAGAAATGTTTCAATCTGTGGAAAAAGGAAGAATAAAGCACCTGATAAGTTTTAGCAGTTGATTAAATCGCACACCCCAACTAACCACAAATGTTAACCTTTAAGGACCTGGTTTCAATCTTATGCATTTGTCTTTGGTTCATGACTAAGAAAGCAACAAACAAAGATAATGTTTGGAAAGAATGTCCTTAGTAATTCATTTAAAACTTTTTTTAAATTTTACAAAAATCCAGCTAATCTGCTTCCTCTGGACTGTGTGGGGGTCGTCTGATCAGATCTAATCAACAGTGGCTTAGGAACCGTCATCAGATTCTGCTTTTAATATTGTTAAATCCTGATTGGTGCACTGAAGTTTGTGACATCACCTTTTATAGACAGAGCTCTGCCCACCTCAAACCACTGAAAAATTTACAGACAGACAGACAGACAGACGACTATTCAATGTGGAATAAAAAAATGACATTAAAAACTGATGAGAGACAGAGGTGAAGCACATCGCTACTGCCATGTTTGCACACAATGTTTGGTGTTGACACTGACGCATTCAATCTCACCTCTTACACACACACAACCACACACACACACACACACACAGACACACACACACACACACACACACACACACATAGACACACACACGCACACACTCCCTGTGTGGAACAGCTGCTCTGTCAGCGCATGTGAGTGGAATATCAATCTGTCTGCCTTTTCTTCTCTCATCACTATAGCAACAGCAAGTGCATGGTCATGGTTTCGACGTCTGCTCATATCTTTGTCTGCAAAATGGTTCCCAACTCTGCTGCCGCCACAAGGTCACCACAGAGACACAGAGCAGACAGCTCTTACAGTCCTCTGATGGATAAATAATAGATGTCACAGATATCTGGAAATATCTTTCAGAAAGACGCCTCAAATATGGTGAAAAGACTTCTGTGGAGACGAAAACATGTTTATGGTAAACTGGAAATGTAGACGCTAAGTAAATGAAATATGAATTAGGTTACGAAAGCAACAAGGAAGTGGGTATCAGGACAAAAACCTGACTAACAGTGAAGAGGAAGGAGGGAGGTGACATTTGCATAGCATCTCATAACTGCCAGGAAAAAGCCGTTTGTATCAACTGTTTAAATGTCAAGTAGAAGAGTTAAAATGTAGATGAGTCCTAGGAAGGCAGACATGAGACAGATGATTAGCAGTGTGTTAATGAAGGGATAAACATGACAGACAACAGATGAATTTAGTCAATAGAGACACTTAAGACAAAACAGAAACATAAATCCTCAAACAGACAGACACACCTGATATAGTTCAGAGTTGTGAAAAAAACATGAAGCACTTTCCTCTTCAGCTCTTTATTGCTTTTGCATTTTCTATATAAAAGCACTTACAGGGCTAGGGAGCTGTAATTCTGCATGCAAAATACAAATTCTGTTATTTTAAAAATTTAGGAGAGCCTCTTAGCATCTACAACTGAATAATGACAGTGCACTTCAGTTAAAATAGGATGGAGGCATAAAAATCCTGACGGGAAATGATGAGGAAAATGTAGAGGGGCAGCTAGCGACCAGAAAAGCCAGGGGATTAAAGGAAGGAAGTGTCACACAGCGACAGACACTATCCTGGAAACATGCTGTCACAAAGTGACAGACAGCAGAAGAATTGACTCAAGAGAAAAAAGGAACACAGACAGACAGAAAAAATAGAAGTGTCACCTGAGAGAAAGGCAAACTTCCTCTTGAGGTCAGGGGTGATGTCAGCAGCCCGGAGGGGACTACTGTCCAGCTGCATGATCTCATCTGGAGAAAAGACAGAAAGGCAAATATTAGTGACGTCAGAGCTAAAGATAAGAGGAGAGCCTCGGGTCTGTTAGTTATCAAGTCTCTTTATTTGCCATGTTTACAACCAGTCGCCAGGATAAATACGCTGGCAGTTAATGTTTCTGCAAACCACTGATACGTTCACAGCTGTAAACGTTATAGTACCATACTGACTGATTTGTACAAAATGCGTCATATATTATTCACATTACATGTTGATGACCTGTTTTTCATTTCAGGAGGTGGTGGAGTTACCACCACAGTCTGGCAATCCAGTCACCGCAGTTTGAGACTGTATTTCAACACCTGTAAGTGTGAAACCACTGGATATTTTTGACGAGGAACCACAGCGTTTCAATATTTGTAAGCGTGACACATCTGTATAATGTTAAGGAGCCCTCGGGGTAATTTCAAGCCGTGTTTGTGAAAAGCAAATATTATTGACAGAAAGTCTACACATCTTCAACCATCTTTGTGGCGACCAAAACAGGTATTTTAAGACAAATCATGATCTTTGCCTGACCCAAACCAAGTAGGTTTTTCGGCCTGAACCTAACCAGAGCATAAGCACAGTGTGTCACACCATAAAATTGAAAATTAAACACAAAGAAATGCAAAGTTTCAATATATATGTGATTTGCAATGCTTACACTACCAATATTTATTCTGCCAGTTGGGTTGTTATAACATAGGTGTCATTTGTCACTTCTCACACGCAACCAACCAATACAGGGAATATAAAGAGCTGCTTTTCCTTGCATATTATATAAAGGCAGGATTAAAATCTAAACACACATTTTCTAAGAAATATAACTGCATGGTGATCACTGGACCACTGGAGACTTGCCCACAGATCTGTTCTCTTGTAGATGATATACAGTATCGATAAAATAAAAGTTATTGCAGGTCTCACCACTCTACCTTCAGCCCCTCTCCATCCCCCATGGACACCCTTCATTAAAAGGATTAAAATAATCAGATTTAAGGTCCATTACTCCAACAGTAGTAGATGGAGATGCAGGTTATACCAGGGATCAAACTGGAAGTTTGGGTGACAGAGGGCAGGGGGGCATAAGTCGTCTAGCCAGTGACGTTTTGGCCAGACAGCTTTTTACCGTTAGCTATCATTACATGTTCATCACCATCATTACAACAAGTATATCTACATTGTGAAGCAGTCAGACAAATCATAGATATTTAATCTGAGAAATCTGTGAGACACAGCTGTGTCTGCCAGCTGCTGGGCCTCATGAATATGCACTGAACATACACAGTCTCCCTCCAATATACAGCGTACGCATTGATTTTTATTCAAGGAACTTTTCAATATTGCCTCTGTTGAATGAAAACCGACCGCAGTTCAGCTTGAAAATGAGAGCTGTGCGGCAAAGAGCAAAACAGATCAATACAGGAACAGTTGGCAAAGTGCAGCTCGTCTGCTGTGGGATTGTAATGATACTCCTCCGTGTTTACATCAGCTCAGAACGTACACATCCTATTATTTTACACTTAACAAGGTGGGTACAGTTCACTGTATGTTGTAAAAATGTGTCTGTTAACATTCGTGGCATCTCTATAAAGTTATTTGTCCTTGCAGAAAAATAAACATTCAAACATCTCACTCTTATTTCACTGGATTCCTGCAGCCGCCCACAACCAAAATAAACTCAACACACACATCATCTTCTTCTGTCCCAGGAGAAAACAAGATGTATGACATTTGTGCTGTTTCATCATGTTTCATTGAACTAAGCAGATGCCTGTTTTAAAAGTCGATGTCACAGTGAGACGTCTGAGGGAGATAAAGTCTGTGCGAAGCTACTGCGAAGTTAAGTAATTTTCAGTATCAAGCCTCGGGGCGTTTTTGTTTGCAAACATTTGTGTTCAAATGCCTTCTATCAGGGCAAATCAACAGAAGAAGGAGGCTACAACTTAAGACAGACCTGATGTGGTTCAGAGTCAAGAAAAACATGAAGCACTGGCCCCTTCAGTGCTTCAATTTATCTCCATTTTCTATTAAGAAGCACTTCTAGGACTGGAGAGCTGCAAAGCTTCTGCATGCAAAATCAAAATAATGTTATCTTATAAACCTACAAATCTAGCTTCCAAAACTGAATCATGATAATGAAAATAAAGGTGAAAAATACTAAGGAAAATGACAAGGAGGACCAGAAGAGCCAGGAGATTATCAGAAGTGAGTGGCTCACAGTGAGAGGCACTATCCTGTAAAGATGCTTTCAAACGTGCCCAAGTCACAGTCAAGAACAATATTGACTTTTCATCTTAGTCTGACTTTGTTTGCTCTGTTCTCCTGAGGCACACCAGACAGAATTACCACATCATTCCCACACTGGGAAATGTGTAGAGAGATTATATAAAGGTCAATTCTTTGTCGATAGTGTTTTACTTTATTATTTGTAAAGCCCATAAACATTATACAGTATATTAGGTTTGTATATACAGTAAGTTTAGGGCTAGCACTCCCACATTCTTCCCTTGCATTTTCATTTTTAGTCTGAAAAATGTAAGAAGAAATGTGTGAAAACATTGGACTGCTGCTCCTGGACTTTAAATATAATAAAAACTTAACAATCAGAGTCACTTCTTTCTTTTGTTTTGTCTGATTATAGTTTTCTGCTTTACTACTTTGGTAAACAATTCTCCAAAATCAATGAACAACTATACAAAACTACACACAGTCCGTCCCAACAACTTCCCCTGTGTGGAACCCTACCTGCTCTCTGACGTCTGGCTGAGTAGTGACATCAGGCCCAGACACCTAGTCTGGCTTCATACTCGGAGTATCACAAAAAATATCCATCAACATTATAAATGTTGTCCTGTCTCTATGGTATATGTATGTATGTATGTATGTATGTGATCCTGTCTGTCTGTCTCTTTACAGGCACAGCCCCTTCACTTGGAACCCTCCTCTGACTCCAGTTCAAACAAACTAAGGAGGCTTGCTGTTTGTCAATGAGACCTATCAGGTGACTTTTGGCCTGAGGGTATAAGTACTCTGACATTCATTGCCTGCTTTCCATCTCTCTCTCTCTCTCTCTCTCTCTCACACACACACACACACACACACACACACACACACACACACACTGTTTGGTTACGGGATTCGTTCAAGTGTGTCATCTTGGTCTGGCATTTTCAGTCTCCTCTCTATTTAAAACCTTTTCCCACTGAGACCAGCTGGTGCCATGACTGTTGGTTCAAAACAATCAAACATCAATCAAAGGATTTCAGCTAATCAGGGAACTTAAAGGACCATACCACTGTTTTTGAGTATGTAATTGACGACTTTACAGAACAATTCTATTATACTTCACTCACTGCTCTCCATAGAGCATGCCGTATGATTTCTTTTGATTGTTTTCCTACCTACCGATAAGCATATCAAACACCAATATGTACCAACTTAAATAGTCTGATAATTGCAGCATCAAATTACAGTACATTAATTAGGCAGATTATGTTCTAAAGCAACTTAGAGGAGACATATTAGGCCTTTTTGTCTTTTTACTTTCATTCGGTGTTCTTGTGCATGTAAAAGGTCATGAAAGTTAAAAAGGTCAAAGTCCGCACCAACAGAAGCTCCTCTCTCCCACAGAAAACACTGCTCCTAAAACGCCACGTCGGACCTTTAATTCTGTGACTTTGTGATAACACACTACATCACCATTTGCATAATTTGTGCCTAGCGGCTAGATTGGCACGTAAGACTTGATTTAGCACAGCTGCTCTGTTGTTGTTGGCGGTGCTGGCTCAGGCCTGTGTGAGCTGACCAATCAGAAGAGACTGGGTATTCAAGAGGGAGGGGACAGGAGCTAAAGCACAGTGTTTTCAGACAGAGGGGGAATCAAATCAGTAAGAAGAGCACAGACGAAACAGCATCAACATAAATCTCACGTGTGAAATGACAAAAACTCTTCCTGCAGGAGACCATCGCTTACAGTAAACACAGATCCAGAAAATAGGTGTTCAGGTCCTTTAAGTTTATGATATCTCTATGACAGATCAGTGACATCAAAACACCTTTGACATGTTTATAACATCACAAATACAAATACTTCTGTTCACTTGGCACCGAGGCTGATGCAAAGATTGAGGAACCATTCAAATACAATGATCAGTTACAGCAGTCTGTTTCCTCTTCTACTTTACTGGAAATGCTCCTGTTTGTGATGTGGCAAAGGTTGCACCAGTTCATCTGTTTAAAATTAAACACCTACCTGTAGCTGGACAAACATTATTGATCATAAAACCTCATGGATTTTTTGTCTTTGGAAAAATGATCTGACCATAGAGCCAAATCAGGGAACAGTCTCATTTTATATCAGCCTTCTGCTCTATTGATTGGATACTACTTCCACTGACATCTGCATTTAACAGATATTGATTAGGGACAAATGATTGATATCAGATGTTATTGGAGACACAGCGTCCTTTTCCTCTTTTCTTTTAATTTCACCTCAAGCAAGGGTGTGTGCTGTACTTAACAGAAGTCAGACAAGTGGACGTGAGACTAGATAAGCCCGAGGACACAGAGCTACAACAGTCCACCCATCTGCAAAGCGCACACAGGCACTCACACGCTCCTCGTGGAATCAAGTTCACACAGAAACCTCCGTCAGTTTCCTCTTTCTGACCCAGCCTCGGCCACACCTTGCCCCCAGCAACTCCCACACATATCAAATCAAAACCGCCCCCCAACCCAGGCCAGCAATGGCGGCACTTTGTTTTCACATAGAGGCTATTCTGTTACAGAAAAATCCCCCCTGCAACCTGGGAGTTTCAGTCACTTTTTGGGCAAATTTTCCTCCTTTCTTCAAACTAGTTTCATTGCTTCCTTCCAAACTTCCATTCAGCGTTCACACAGTGTTATACAATCGTTAGCAGCTCCTCAGGCCATTAAAAGAGAGGGGATGAGCCAGTTTCAGATACTAGTGTATTTCTCACAAAAGAAAACAGTGAAACCACCCTTTTCCGATCTCATCTGCAAGTATCGATGTGTCACTAGGATCTTATAAAAGAAAAAACAGCGATGTGTATGTTAAAAAAAAACTATTATGTTTTATCGTCTCTGAGGTGGTCTAAATAAAACTCCTATAACGTACATTGACACAGCAAACAGAATCCAAAACATGAAAACAGGAATTATGAAGCCTGTCGGGCTCAAATGACTTGTTGTTTACTTTACTCATATTTGACTTCATTCTACTGCATGGTAGATAATTAGAAGATAGCAAAGTATTTGCTGTTTTAACTTAGCAGTATAAATGACAAATGGAAAGCTTATCTTTCCCTCCTATACAAACAACAATAATTGAATTAAAGTTCTTTTTTTGCTCTGTCAATAAGAAAATACACACCCTGAACAAACATAACAACGTCCCAACATTCCCTACATACACACATGTAAACACACACACACACACACACACACACACACACATACACACCACCTGCTGGATGAGACGCTAATGTTCTTTAAAAGGCTTAACGATGGAGATTAGTGTCCACTCACGCTCACGTTTGTGGGCGACGAGTCAAACGTTAGTGGGTCAGAGTCACACACCTGGACTGCCTGCCACTACTGACACAGATTAAAGCAGACTAGAGCGGAAGCCTGAAACCCGGGTTCAACAGGCCACAAAGAGACGACCAAAACAAAATGTAAACTGTAGAAGAAGCTGTTTATTAGCTTGTTAATGATTCAGAAACTCCTTTAGAAACTCCCAAAGTTTCTTCCAAGTGCTAAACTGTTTTTCTTTTCTGGTTTTGAAAATATGTTATTGTCCAAATATTGGATGGTTCAGAGTTGGGGGGGGAGGCAGGGGCAAACATGGACACCCACAAACAGAGAGATGGGGGAGGGCAACAAGTGGGGATAAGGGGCTTACAGTCATGATCATGGAGGGGGAGCGAGACAGAGACGGAGCACTAAAGAGGGCTGAGCAGTGACAGATAATATCTGAGGGGTGAGAGGGTTCAGAGGGGGGTTAAAGGGTGGTGATTAAGGTGATGTAATGGTTAACAATAGGGCTCCAATTAAAGATTATTTTCATGATTGATTAATCTGCAGTTTATGATTAAACATTTATTCCAGTGGTCTTTAGTCCCAGTTCTCAGGGACCCCTGTCCTGCATGTTTTAGATGTTTCCCTGCCAACACACCTGATTCAAATGAGGGCTCATTAATAGGCTTCAGCAGAGCAGGGAAACAGCTGAAACATGCAGGACAGGGGCCCCCGAGGACCAGGTACTGAAGAACACTGGTTTAGTCTATGAAATAAAAAAATTGTGCGAATGTTATTACAGTTTCCCAGAGCCCCAAATGACATATTCAAATTGATTCTTTTGTCCAACCAGCAGTCTAAAAGCCAAACTTTTCTTTGACTATTATAAATGACAGACACGCAGCAAATTTAAGAAGGCGGAGCCAACAAATGTTTGACATTTCTGCCAGAAAAATTACGAATAGTTGTCAACTAGTTTTCTATTGATCGACTTATCTCATTAACAAATGTGCTGGTCTTTATTAATGCAATAAAGAAATGAATGTTGTTTGTATTCAGAAACAAAACACAAGTTAGAAAATGGTAATCATCACTCTGTACAAATTAATAAAAAGCTAGAATTGTTTTCTTTCTTCTGTTCTACCTCAGCCATTCAAAACCGTTTCAAGGACATAAATACATACTGGTTGTTCTGTCTGATTACAGTATGTAAACACGACAGAACACATATGGACACAGACCATCTAATGCCTTCTTCTCCTTCTTCTACTTGAAGTAGATTTTACTGAGAAACAACAGGCATCGGTTAAAAACTGAACACCTGAACTGACTTAATATATTTCAGTGACAACAAAGACACAAGTAGCAAATGCAGCGTTCTCACAATGCACATAACACTTAGTAGGAGCAGAGATAGAGGACAGGTAAACTCAAACAGAAGCGGGCAGGTGGAAGATGTGGCATTACAATAACAGAGCTAATGTGTGGTCAACGTAAAACACGGGTAACTCGTTATTATATCTGTGATACAAAAAACATGAGAGAACATGATAAAAAAAAAAGCTGACACCTACCACGCAGCCAGCGGCAGCAGCAAATAAATCTGTAGTATCTTTCCACCTCCTCCAGAGAGATCCGTACGTGAACCCCACTCTCCTCTATTGGCATCAAACACACATCCAACGCTCCTTCCCTCTCTTCCTCTTCAGTCTGAACGTCCACCTCTTCTCCTCTTTCTGCTTCAGTCTCTCCATTCTCCGCTGACCCTGACTCAGCCTCCATCTCTCCTTCCTCTTGAGTTTGACTCCCTCCATATCCTCCAGGACTTAGTCCTCCCTCTCTCTGCTCATCACTAGAAAACAGAGAATCTCCTGTAATCACAAGCCAGTCCAGCTCCTCTCTGTCACTCATCAGCGCTGAGTCCACTTCCACGCAAAACCCAGAGTCCAACTCGACCTCAACATCATCTTCCATCAAGCAGCCTGAATCTGCCATCTCCTCTCCTCCCATCCTGCTGTCCCAGTCACTCCTCTCCAGCTGCACTTGTTCCATGCAGCTCTGCAGAAGGTATCACGGTAACAACTTCCTTCTCATTCTGACTCCACCTTTCACCAGCCACTCACTCTCTGTCAGGCTGCAGGTGCTCTACAGCCTGCAGCTCGTCACTCAGTAACTGTGGGGACTTCCTATTACAACCTCGGGTTACCTTCCCTCTAGACAAAAGCTACAGTGTAGCGCTCGACCCCACCCTCCCTACCTGTATCCCTCCCCTTAAAGGATACCTGATTTGAACAGCAACCTGCTAATAGTCTGACCTCTGAAATAGATCCAGTTCTGACTCTGTAAGACTCAGTAACAGTAAAAAGTCACACATAATCAGTTATGTCATGCCATGTTGTGTCACAGTTAGGTAGGAACTGCAGCTCCCAGCGCTCATTTACCTACGCCAACAAAGCTCCGGCTCCTCGCCTGCCTTATCTCAGGAGATGTGGACCAAAAGTACAAAGCCTCCATTCTGACCAGCCCATTCAAACACTGCACTGCATCCCCATTTAACCATTCAGAGACTATATCCATTCAAAGCCCCTATTCTTGTTTACACCACTCAAAAGAGCCCATTCTTACAAACTTAGTGAAAGACTCAATTCTAATGAGACCTCTCAAAGAAAGACACTGTGTCTTAACAGAATGTGGCGATTTAGATTCCATTTCAATGAGTTGTATACAAGATATAACTGAGCCAACACATGCTGATAGACACCATTCTGTCTCCTAATTCAGCCATTATCTGGTTCAGTGTGCTAAAAGGTTCGACCAAGAGAAGTTGATTGTGTTAAGTGTGTGTACATGTATGCTGTGTGCACGGGTATGAAGGCTTTCATTTGCATGTGTGTGTGTTCAGTGTGGGTGGGGCTTTAAACACACTTGTCTATGACCAAGGGCATGCACGAGGTTATCAGTGTCATAAACCTTGAGAGATAAACACGAGAGCCATTAGGGTCACAGAAGTGCACAGCTCAGATTGAACAAGAGGGTCAAACAAAGGGACAGGGCGGTGATCAACTCGCAGTCTGAGACTAATTGAGAGATGCTGATTCATCTGGTTTTCACATAAAGCCAGCGAGTGAGTACAACGACTGAAAGCAACCACTGCATCAGCTATACTTTACCTCTAACTCAGAAATTCTGAAGTATCCGAGTGTAAACCAGCACAATATGCCAAAAAAACCAAAGGCCAACTACACTGTACGTTTTCAAATTTAAGTTATATGAGCTCAAAAAAATTTAACAACCTAAAATCACTAATCTACTTTATTTGGTTATTTTAAGGTGATCAGAGTCCTCAGTTTTTTTTTAAATTAAAATCACATTGTCAGATTTTACAGTGTACTAATCAAAGTTTATTAACTGCTCTTATGTAGCACTACAGCATATGTTAACAAAAACATTGCATGAAGCCTTTCGTTGCTATGTGTAATCTACTTAATTGACTCAAGTGATGTCACTTGAGTTAGTGTCAGTTGGGGCTGAAGATTATGTGTTCGCAAATGATGAACATCTGAAGGAGTGGAGTTGGAAAGAAATTCATTTACAAGCGGCTAGTGGCTCGAGGCTACATTAGCCGCTACTAGACTCACCTGGACTAGACTCACACCTGAATACCGGACCAGTTGTATTGTGGGTAAAATAGGCGTTAGTTTTGACAAGGAAGAAGAATGTATGGAATAAAACATAAAATATCCCTGGGCCGGCTTTAGCGATTTTGATCCTTTTTTACAGACGTCCATTATGAGCTCGACAAAGCTAAAATGCTAAATCAGTATTAAAGATTCCCTCTACTGATCTAAATTGTATTCTCTTCTGTGTTTATGACTTGAGATCTGGTGAATAAAGGGCTTTGCCAGGATAATCTTTCTAAATTTTCTTTCTCATGTGTGAAACGAAGTAGGAAAAAAAAGTTTTGTCAGGATCACCAGGAAAAAAAATCCTCACTTGGCCCTCAAGTCTTCCGTAATTTACGCATACCTCAAAATAAGTTAATGGAGTTTTCTACATCACACTTGTGTATGCTGAATATTGGACCAGGATTGGCTTCCAAACTATTTGTGATGTCACAAATCATGCTCATAGGCCCGCCTCTAAAAATCAGATTTCAGATCAGATTGAGCACAGAGAAAATTTACACGTTGAGCTTTGAATGTGAAAACAGTCTTCTAGTGTCGAACTGTGCACATACATCATTCTGTTCACAGTGAAGCTCAAACATTCAACTGTAGGAACAAGAAGAAAGACACATTTCTGACTGGAGGGGGACTTTAAGTACGTGTTAAGAGCTAGCAGATCGCTTTTAAGTGTGCTCAATTCCCTCTTCATGATGGTGCTTGTCTCTGCCAACTCCAACATAAACAGTGTTAAGGGCGTTGATCCCTCTACTGGCTTCCCACCTACAAACACTGTCAAGTGCGTCAATGCAAGTCCTGAAGTCAAGTCAGTTTGTTTACACAGCTCCAAATCACTAGTTTGTCACTTTGCAATCTGTATAGAACATACTCTGTTTGCTTACAATTTCTCAATTCAATAAAGAAAATCCCCCAAGAAAACCTTTTAATCCTTAGGAAGAGTGAATCCTCAGCCAACACAGACCGACAGAGGTAAAACACATGTCATACAGAGTGCAGCAGTAGGTTGGAAGAGTCAAAATATTGCAACATGACACACCTGGTTCTGACAGTTTCACAAACTGGTGTAATGGCATCAAGACAACACTTACTACAAACTAACTATCGTCTGAAAACAGCTCAAAAAAAGATTCCTTCTTTCAGAGATTTTACTGCTCAGTGGCCTCACTAGCCTGTAAAACCAAACAACTGTTAGATCAACAACATAGTTCCTCTCCTGTATGAGTCTACCTCGTGGCTAATGACTAAAACAGAGCTGGGAAGAAATGAGAACTTCCCTGAAACCACAGAGCTCGAGGTACAGACAAGTAGAGCAGACAAGAACAACATGTACATAATGTATGTGCAGTCAATGCATGCTAAAACATACTGCACTATACGCAGACACACATACGCACTTACAATCCATAACTGCCAGGCACAGTAATACATACGCAATGACGTTCATCCAGGAACAGGCCAAACATAAATATCTGAGGACGACCTTGGAGAGAGATGAGGCTGCCTCATCAACATTAAGGAAAGGTTTTCACACACATGGTATCAGCAAGCTTAAGCAATACACAGAGACACAAAGTCACAAAGCATTTCTGGACAGAAAAATACACAACGAGAAACAAAAAAGTGCCATCTGTACATCTCCTGACTCACGTGAATTAAGTGGAACCATCGGCATCCCACTATCCCATTGAGAAGCTCTCC
This sequence comes from Pagrus major, assembly GCF_040436345.1. NCBI lineage: Eukaryota > Metazoa > Chordata > Actinopteri > Spariformes > Sparidae > Pagrus > Pagrus major. Next base: position 13,223,487 of record NC_133223.1, read on the forward strand.
TCCTGGCTTTCCTCACCATGCTTTCCTCCCTGTGTGTTACTGTGACCTGCTAAAGTCCTTTTCTACGCAGTGGCACAAGCCAAGGTCCCAAAGTGGCCACAGTCTAGCTGAAAGGACACCGACTTGAAAACTCAGCAGCTTTAATCAGCACTTCTCACTCCTTTGCACCAACTCGTCTGCTGGTGAGCTGCTGCGTGCTGCAGTTTCTGCATTTGCTGAAGAATCTGTGAGTGCTGCAGAAAAATATCAGTGCAGCTGCAGAGAGCTGTATGTTGCAAACCGAGGCGGCCGTTTGAGCTGCGCAGTCACGCACTCGCACAGACACAAACTGTTATAAAGACACAGAAACAGCCCAGTGGGGAGCGAGGGAAGCCCACAGGAAACACTGTGTGAGGCTCTGGGCATGATGCCCTGCCGAACTCTGGCCAGTAGATACACATATGCAAACATACAAGCTTGTAGTTTTACAAACACTGGAAAGTTGCACATGAGCGTGCTGAGCCACAGAAGCACTCATACACACACACGCTTACCGTCCCATTCTCTCCAGGAATTCTTGCGGCTGCCAGGGCTGGAAGGATAAGGGGATCCAGAGATGTCCAGGTTCTGGATCAGATGACTGAGCCGGTTGATGAAGCGGCATGACGCCTCACCACCCTCCCGCAGAAACTCATGCAGAGACATGAGAGCCGGCTGCTGTTCTCACACACTCAAAACAAACTCTGTCATCCAGAGAGACCCCTCACTGCACCTGCAAAGCTCCGCTGCACACTCTAATAGACTCCAAATCGCAGCCCCCAAATCCAGGCATGGGAAGGAGTCTCACTCTTACTCAAGACGACATGCTCTCACACACATCCTATGAAGCGATGTCTGCATGAGCTACAAACAAGACAAGCCTGGTGTCCTCTGTAGAGCCACATTGGGGACTTGAGGAAACGGTGCAAAGCTGGCAGGACCAAGAAAAAAAAAGCTGAGTCACTGTCGGCTCAACCTCGGAAATAAACACTAGAGGTGAGAATTGGCCCTGCTCTGCTCTGCACACACACACTCACACTCTGATGCACAATGTCGCAAGTGCATCTAATGACACCTTAGGTTTTCCGAGCAAGGAAGAGAGGGGAGGAGGGTGGAGGGCACCAGGAGCAGAGGGCAGTTGGTAGAGCACAAATCCCCTTCTGCTGCTCAGGCTAATTATATTCCTCCACTCCTCAACTAATCTGCCTTTTCTTTCCCTCTTTCTCTCTCCCCAGATTCATTGTTGGTGAACCAGGAAATAATCCAAACAGCATGAAAACTGCAAAATAAAAATTGCTGAACCTCGACCTCTCAGGGTGCGTTGCTGCTTAGTGTGTGATCAGAGGTGCAGCAGCAAACACAGAGGGTCGTCTTTATTGGGAGAGAGGAGGACTTTTCTGGCAGGCTTTCAAATGTGTTTATGTGTGAGTGTTTGGTCGTGTTTGTGTGGTTAAAGCTGGCAAGCAAAAGGCAGCTTGCAGTTTATAGGCTTAGAATAGAGAATAAGCGAGGAGCTGCACTCTCACACATACTGATGAGGCGACTGCAGGAGGATGAGACACACAACATCAACCTCCATCTCTCTGCCCCCCCTCCCCTTCCCCTGTTAATCAGGTCTGATCCCTCTTTTGAGGCATCATCCATCTCCTGTGTGTTATTTCCTATACAGCCCATCATCACTGCTTGCTCCCATTCTGACCTCACCAACCCTAACCCTATACCTGCATGTGTAAACACTTACATACACACATACATGAGCTAAAACCCTTTCTGCCCTCTCTTCCCCACAATTTCAAAGCTGCACAGATCATAATGCAACAAGACTATGAGGCTACAGCTATACCGGTGAGGCTGTGAGGCTGTGCTCATTAATAAATAATATCTAGTCAGAAAGATAAACTTGCTGGAGTGTTGATGAAGAGTTCAGGAGTCTCACAGCCTGAGGAAAGAAGCTGCTCTGTAGTCTGGTGGTATGGCTGCGGGTACTTTGGTATCTTTTGGCAGACAGCAGCAGGGTGAACAGACTGGCGGGTGTTGTCTTATCTTTTGGATGATACTAACATGCTGATGTTTAGCATGCAAAATATCCACCATGTTTAATGTCTCAAATGCAAAGTTAGCAGAGGCTGATGGAAGCATTAGTTTTGCAGGTATTTGGCCACAAAACAAAGTAATGGACAAATTATGATTTTGACCTGATGATGGCGCTCCAGGAAAAGTCAGATCACGGCAGTTATCACAATGACTTTCCTAACCCTTCCCACCCTTATGGTAGTCTTGCATAGCCAGATCTTTCTCCATAGCATTGGAAAAAGGACTGGCTGCCCACATTATCAGTCTGGGAAGGGAAAAAAGAAAAAGTTTTTTTTGGGGCACAAACCCCAGGATGCAGCGATGGTGCCCCTGCAAAATAGCGTCGGGGGAAAGTTTTACACGAAGAGAGGTTAGCCCAGGCATTAAAATGGCTAATTCACTGCAAAAGAGATTGTCAGAGCTGCTAGCCTGTTTACGCTCATACTGCTAGAAACCAGGTTAATGTTAGAATAACTTTGCCATTTTCAGCATGTAGGTTGCTAGCTCAGAGGTTGTTGTTGTTTCCCGTAGCAACAGGGATTATGAATGATGCAAATAGAGGAGACAATGGCATCCAGTGAGTCAGACTACCCTCGTGATGGCCATTGAGCAAAAAGCAGTTCACACCTGCTTATTATTGTGCAGGTTCCCCTTGTGCAGCCAAAACAGCTCTGACCCGTCGAGGCATAGTTATATGACCTCTGGGGGTGTCTGTGGTGTCTGGCACCAGGACGTTTGTAGTGGATCCTTTGGGTCCTATGGGTTGGGGGGTGGGGCATCCATGGATTGGACTTGTTCCAGCATATTCCACATATGCCCGATTGGATTGGGATCTAGGGAATGTGGAGTCCGGGTTAAGGCCTTGGTCTCTTTGTTGTGTTCCTCAAGCAATTCCTGCAGGTCAGTGCAGTGTTTGTGGCATGGGAGGGCACACTGTCCTAATGGGGAGGCACTGCCATTGGGGAGTACCATTTCCATGAGGGGGGACCCAAGGTTTCCCAGCAGAACATCACATAGTAACAAGATGATCAGTATTACTCACATCACTTGTCAGTGGTTTTAATGTTGTGGCTGATCGATGTATATTGCTGCCTATAGAGCCACACCATTAGCATGTCAAAGAAAGTTATTATTACTCTATCAGTATTTCCAATACATAAAAATAATAGCATGTATGAAAGCAAATATAAATAGAACATTATTGCACACATTTAAAATAAGGCTTTCAAATTCCAGTGTTGCACATCTTAAATTATATTTTGTTTGTTAGGAAAAATCAATCACATTGTGACTGTAGCCTCAGTAAAATGCAATGAAATAAACAGAGAACACCATATTAGTGTAGCACTCTCCCTGGCTACATCTACTTGCGTCTTTCTGACCACAGCTGACTGGCTGGAGACTAATGGTGACCTGCTGGATCCATCTGGCTATACACCTGCTCTGCCTTTGGGGATGAGCAGCACAGCTCACTTAAGCAGGTTCAATGAGCCCCTGACCTCAAGCTAAAAGGAACCTGACACTCACATTATGTTAACAATAAAGTCTGACTTGTACTTGATTTATAAGCAACCTTCCTTCTTGTGCTTTCCATCAAAACAATGCAACAAAGGAGCATCTGATCAGTAACGAATGACTGGGATCCAATAGCAACCATGAACGTGTGAGACAGCTGGGCTGCCCGGAGATAAGACACTTTCATAAACCTCAGCTCCTCAACCTGGCTCAGCTGCAAATACACCACCAGAGCGTCACTCTCTCACACACAAGCAGAGAGGTGTGAATACAGACTAGCCAGCACAAAAAACTCCCCGATCACAACATATAATCTGTCCCTATAATTGCACAATAAATAAAACAGCCCCGGAGTTTCACCAGCTGCAGATGAACAAATTCCTGCTGGAAAAGCTCAGACCAGTGACTCAGTGAACTGGATGTGTCCCTTTAAATCAACTGGAAGTAGGTCAATCTCCCAGTTAGAGCCCAGTTCAAGAGTCGAGGAGAAGCTGTCTGTGATCACGGCAGCAAGTAACAATTCTATTTATAAATGATTGATCTACTGTTGTTTTTTCACAGGTTACAAGAGCTTATATTTTGTAGTCATGCTTAGGGCGTGGCTCTAGGGACGGCAATGTTGGTCGTCAAGACCTCTTTGGTCAAGCCTGAAGTATCTCAGCAACTATTGGATTGAATGCAATGGCATTTTTTAACAGATATTCATGGTTCCCAGAGGATGAAGCATACTGATGTTGATGATCCCCTGACTTTTCCTGTAGTGCCACCAGCAGGTCAAACTTCTAACTTATCCAGGGAAAAACTACATTTTCTGGATGAAATGGCACACAACCCGAACCTCAAACGGTGATGTTTATTTCTAACCCTAACCAAGTAGTTATCTTGCCTAACCTTAACCTTTTCTTGGCAAAACCGAACCAAATTGTGTGAGAAAGGTCCAGTACATGTTTGGCTGGACGTGTCGCTGTATGTAATTTTGGGAACAGTGATACATGTTGTTTTGGGAGAGGCTGACAATCGACCTATTTCTTCTTTAGCTATGAAGATAGTTTGTTTCAACACTATACCACGCTGTCAGATAGCCCTTTTACCTTGCCAGGCAGCTGGTTTTGAGGGGTCACATGATGATGTGATTTTGCAAATCCATCTTGACAGGCTTCAAGCTATGCACTTGTTGCTGAATACACAGTGTTGAACCTATCAGTGTCCTTTGAAGAAGTACTGGCTGCTAGAAACGGCAGCTAAGGGTGTGGTTTAAATGTGGCAACCAGCAAGAGGAGCAACAACAGTGGTGGCTCCTCAAAGAGTTAGCCTCGATGTTGCTATAGCATCAGTTAATTTAGTACAGGGGAGTTTATTTCATTGAAAGAAGAGCAGAAAACAGTACTGAAGGCTTTTCTCAACGGATAAAATGTTTTTGCTCTTCTCTTGACTGACTTCAGTAAAATTTTGATTTACCAACTGGCTCCGCTGGTGGTAGCCCCCTCCTACTGTTGATCTGATTGGTTGAAGTAAGCCAGTAAAAGTGTTTTTTATTTTTTTTATTAAAGTGCCCTTTTCCAAACAGTTTCAAGCAGTACCTTTCCAGATGGTTCTGTGTAACAAATCATCCGGCACGTCAGGTTTACAAACCTTCCATTAAGCACTTTGTTCATTTTTCTCAACTGTAGGACTTCTGTATTCCCGTGTTCAGGTGTTTGGGTCTGAGTCACAGCGGTATATAAAACAACAAATACAAGTTAAGACAAGAGGATACCTTTATGAACCAGAGTGTACTGAAGAAGGGAGGGGAGAGGGGAAACATCTGTGAAAATTGCACCTTTTTTCTGTTTTTTTGAAGTCATTTCACTTATTTTTTAGGTATCACTATCTTACAGGGCGGTTGGGTACAGCTGTGCTCTGAAGCAAGTGAATACCTGGCTTATTTTGTGGTGGTTTTACATAATCCACTTCAGAGAAATGTTGCAAGTAGAATGTTGTTTACGGTTGAGTAAATGTGGTGCCAAAGGAAAGTGCTGTCTGACTGCAAAGTAAAATGGTGAAAATATTCTAAATATAGCGTGCACTTAAACTAAGACAGGTTTTTTTAGGTGGGCCTGTTTTTAGGTGGCTAAAATACGACCTGTCCACAGCAGTACATTGCTAGGCTTTCTACGCAGGTACTCCTCCTGCCTCTGGGGGCGTGCTGACCATCTTCTACTGTATATAATACACTGACAATGGAAAAGTACCCCTTAAAACCCCATTTAACAGAATCTCCACCTTTCCTTTAGACCTATTGTTCTTTTTAATTTTTTTCCCTTTCATTCAGTGTGCAATATCGTTTCTTGTGCATGTAAAAGAACGTTAAAAGTTAAAAAAGCTCCTCTCTCCCACAGAAAACACTGCTCCTGAAACGCCTCGTCAGTAGTTCGCCTTCAATTCAGTGACTTTGTCACATCACACTATGTCACCATGTCACACATTTGCACAATTTATGTCTAGTGGCTAGTTTGGCACATAAGAATTGATTAAGCACAGCTGCTCTGTTGTTGTTAGCAGTGCGGGCTCAGGCGTGTCCAAGCTGGCCAATCAGAGGAGAGTGGGATTCAGGAGGGTGGGCCTTAAAGAGACAGGAGCTAAAACAGAGTGTTTCAGACAAAGGGGGAATAGAGAGGTGCAGCACTGGACAGTATAAGAAAATTGATGTGTCTTTTGAGCATAATATAAAACTATGAACCTGAAAATGAGCAGAATATGTCTCATTTAACTTCTAGTCAGGTCAAATCTTTATTCGTCCTATATTTCTGATATTACTTTTGGTTTATGACTAAATTTTATTCTTGTCGGCCTCAACTGTAATTCATGTGAGGTGATAATTGTGCTAACATGCTAACACGGCAAAAAGAAGATGGTGAACATGGTAAATATTACATTTGCTCTTCTGTCTGACCAGCAATCAAAACCAATAAACCAAACCATTTCGACTGAGCATAGCTAAGATGTGGTAAACCTCTCTGCTCGTTCACTGATGACTGAATGGTTCCACTGATAGAGAGGTGGATTGGATTTAAAAGAAAAAAGAAAAAACAGTTTGCCAAAATGTGGAATACTGTAGACAGCCAGAGACTAGGAGCTAACACAGAGACAAGTTGTGTGCGTAACTTGCTCTCTGGGGGAAAAGGAAAACGACAGGGGTTCGTTTTCTGCATTTTCCAACCTGACACCTCCTTTCCAGCTCGGGAGAAGCAAGCAGTTTGCCAGATTAGACAATGCTAAATCCTTTTCATCCTCAGTTGACTTTGTTTCCCTGAATCTGTCTATTCCTCACTCTCCCTTCCTCTCTGCTGTCCTCTGTGATCAGCGTTAGAGTCTCTCCTCTGAGCCGATTACTGCTCTCATCCTCCTGCCACACCACATTCTCCTCACATTTCCTGTGAGCTATGATTGCACGTCTGCAAATGTTTAGTATAATGTCACACACTTAATGGCTGCACATGTAAAAAGAAAAATATGACAGTTTTGCCTTTAATTTTGTTTATAGCATATCTGGAGTAGAGTGATACAGCTCATAATTCTTCTTCAGAGCCGTAGTTTGTTCAGTTTATTGCTGTAGCCATGGGCCCTCCTCGTTCATGGTCCACCCACTCACTACTTTCACCATTTCTGGTGCTATAAGGAGGAGAAGATGGAACTAGAGCACATGCAGCAAGAGCCTCACCATCATAGAGAACTCAAAAATCATATAGAAGACAATATTTCTCCATATTGTAACAGTATACACATATTTGTTATAACTACAGCTACAAAAAGACATGATCTGCAAACTGCAACACAGTATGGCAAAATGAGCTGCTGTGGCCTCTCTAAACAAGATCAGCGTCACTGACCTCCAACGAAAAAATATCAACACCAGATGAAATGAAAAGACTGTCTTGTGTGTGTGTGTGTCTGTGTGTGTGTGTATGTGTGTGTGCTTGTGAATGTGTGTGTGTGCATTCATGCATGTGAGAGTGGCTGTGTAGCAGTGGGTGGATTAAGGGAGATCTCTATAAATGGATCAAGAGAGAAAAGAAGGGGAGCAAACAGCAGAAATATAACTCAATCATTCACGCAAGTGCCATTAGTGTGATAAAGGATACAAATCTGTCCTTCAGTCGGTGGTTATAAATCACCAACATCAGGACATCACATCATCAGTCTGAAAAAAGGCTCAGAAATAGCTTTCTTTTGCGATCATTTTTCTCTGCAATCAGACATAAAAGGCCTAAAATGTTTCCCCTGCAACAACTTTGATTGTTCGCAGCAAATATGACAGGCCCTACACGTACACAGTGGAGCGCTGCACAAAACACAATAGCAAACACCTGAGGGCAAAATCTTAGACGTGATGTATATACCTGAAGTGGCAAGTCCATGTTGAGTAATCAGTCAAGGGTAACAGAGGAGAATGGACCGAACATATAGGTCACTGTCTCCCATTTCTGTCCTCAACACCTCTTCTGATCAGACAAATGATTAGGGTGGAGTACTGAGGAAATAGGTCAGTGAGGTACAGTCCTGTATCACAACATAAATCTACCTGATCGTAGCCTGTGTTTAAGCATATTTTACACACATCAGTGTATAGATTTAATGCAATTATCCTAAAATGTGTTACAATTCATTTCAGCTCTTGTGTCTTAACCCCATGAACTACTTTTCAATCTCTGAGTCAGTATCACATTTTCCACAGCTTGTAACAAACACACAGATTAATGGCCAAACATTTGCTTCGCTTGAGGCAGAAACAGCACAAACAGCGACACATTAAACCTGGTGTGGCTTCCTGCAACAAAGCTTTGTGGCTCACTGACATGATGATCCTGCTTTTTTCTCCATAAACCGCTTCCTTTCACCTTTTATTTGCTCTAAATGTAACCAAGTACTACACTGAATCGCATTGTGGCTGTGTACAGACTCATATTTCACCTTTATCCATACAGCCATGATCCTCTGCAATCAACAATGCAATAACCAGGGACCGTAGCTGCTGCTGAATGTGTTGTTGTCACCCACCTATGCTTTGGGTGACAGTCCTCAGCCTCTCCAGCAGCTCCCCAAGGGCCATCTCTTCTGTCTTCATCCACAGGATCATCCTCCAAAGGGACAGCGGAAGACCAGCTGCCCAGCCAAAAGACACTTTGACGGGAAGAAGAGACAGCTTGCCTGCTTTTTTCTGAACGGTGACTCGGAGAGAGGATGATGATGACGAGGATGGGAGAAGGGGTATGGTGGAGTGGCAAGCCTGACCGACCAGAAGGGGATGAGAGGGATGCAGCAGGGTAAATTAGCCCGAGAGATATCTGTGAGAGAGGGGGTGTGTGCAGCTCGGAGGTGCTGGGATGCTTGTGAGAGATGGGTGCTTTCGAGGATGGAGATGATGCTGCAGAGGCGGATGAGGGAATGATGCTGATGAAGCTGCTTCGGCTGTGACAGCCCCAGCTGCGCTGACGAGTCCTCCGCAGAGGGATGCAGAGCTCAGGATGCCGGCGATGGAGATGGGGAGGAGGAGGTGTAGCGGGAGGCTGCCTCATTCGCACACGCATGCTTCAGCCTCAGCACTCATGATGCTGCAAACCTGTGCAGACCTGGCAGACTGAGAGGGGGAGGGGAAGTGAAGGTCAGCGCTGCAGTTTCGCACAACGACAGCTGATCCAATAGTGACACCCAGTGTGCAGTCGAGGCATAACAGCAGTGTCACGGAAGAGACTCTTCTGTAGAAACACACAAAGCACTGCTGGTCACACACCATTGGTTATGCTGCATTGGCACCATGTGACGACACTAGGTGATGACAGACATGGGTGGGCTACTTTACACAAGGGTCAATGGACTCCAGTTGCATTTTCATTCAACTGCAATATTTTGGTCTTTTTTTTCAAAGAAAAGGAAGGTAAGAACATGAAGTAAAGATCCATTTCTAAATATATTGGAGCTTAGCTTGTACTCAGGTCCAGTGTGTAGGATTTAGATGGATCTATTGGCAGAAATTGAATATAATATTCAGAATTATGTTTTCATTAAAAATTATGTTTTTTATGTTTTCAATAAAAACATGAATAATGAAATTAACAATAGTAGAGTTCTCTTTTCCTTAGAATGAGCTTTATATTTTTACTTCCACAGTGTCTGCCATGTTGCACTGCCATGTTCTACAGTAGCCCAGAATGGACAAACCAAACACTGCTTGAGGCCTTTTGCATTATATGCGGGTTTTTTGTTTTTTTTTTAGCAATGATTGAATGTAAATTTCCACCTTACTACATTTTGGAGGCAAATATTGCATTTTACATTCCTTTACATTTATTTGATAACTTTAATTACTAGTTACTTTGCAGATTGGATGCTGCATACCAGCCAAAGCAGTGCAGTATTTAATTAATTTATCGGCAATCAGACAGAAAAAACATTGATGCCAATCAGAAAAATGCTGAATATCATATCTGATAATCAGCAAGGCCGATAATCGGTTAACTCATAGTATACATGCAAATATATGTATGATTTACTTTATTTACTTACTTGTACTTTTAACACTTGAAGCAGAAATAACTTTTCAAATTCCCCCTTCTAGCATTTCCCTGCCGAATTACTAGTGACGTTAGCAACATGGCTACCGTTAGCAGCTTGGCTACAGTCCAAAGCAGAAAACAACTGTAATAAGAATCCAAATTTGACCAAGTCACCCTGATCTCAGTGCTATGAAAAGGCAAAGTAAAACAGCAATACCTGGGGATAGCGACTGGGGGAAACAATGCCTCTTCCTTCCTAACTGCTATAACTAAAACTGCTGTTTGCTAGTTAGCTCAGTTAGCAGTGCAGCTAGTGGTCTAGACTGGGAGCTCAGAGCACTGGGGGAGTGTTGTCGTTTACACTTCTAGGACTGGACCTTTGGACCGGGATGGGAAGGGGCTAGCTAGTTAGCATGCTAACCTCAGTAGATATCTCTGCAACAGGATGCGAGGACGTCAAAACTCTTACTTCTTTACAATCTGTTGACAATTTCAGTTAATATTTTTTAATGTTTTGAACTAAAATGACATACTTACAGATTGCATCTTTAAGTTTGAGCAAAAAATTAAGTTATTTGTCAAAATATATTTACAGTGTGGCTCTTCAACATTGTTAGGAAAATACTGGTTACTGGTGGATAACTCATTTTTCTAGCATGCAGGGCAGTGTTTTCACACTTTAGAGGGGACTTAATCACATTTTATCTACAATTGGGGAGTCCAACAGGGACCTTTTTTAAAAAAAATTTTTTTAGCTTTATTTCAAACATGGGGACATTGGCCACAGTTGTCTGTTGTGGCTGATTAGGGGCATTGAGGGGCAGGTCTGCCTGAAAACAGACAGAGGACAGGTAGGGGATGACAGGACAAGACAGGTTAGAACTGGAAGCCATTAATAATGGCATACACAATGTTATGACATTAATATTATACAACAGTAACACAGAGGAAAATGTTTTCACTCTTTCTTTATTACAAGCAGAATGACAATACAGTGCTTTGCCCTCATTTGCTACAGACAGGCTGGCAAAAAGTAAACAGGTGAACTTTTAAAATCTTTATCCCCCCCCATGAAAAGTAAAATTCTCAAAACCTGTTTAGTAATACAAACAGTGCTGTACTGAAGGTATGATATGAAGTGTGCTGCTCCGAGCACACGAGTCAACATTTCAGACCTTTGCCAAGCTCAGGAATGACAGGAGGAGCACCTGCTGTTCTGCTGATGGACTTAGAAAAAAAGCAGTTTGACATTCTGATCAGCAGTAGAAGGCTGGTGCGATAAACCCATTTGAGACACCTACAGACCGTCCATTCCATTCAAGTTATTTGGTCACTTTTTTTTAACTCACCCACTACAATCTTCTTAGAAAAATAACTTGTGAGGAGGAGTGAACACTTATAAACCCCAGTCGACAGACAATAGACCTTGTTTTGGGGGAAAACCGATCAGTTGTAGAACAAAGTGCAGTGTGTAGACCTATTGGTAAATCTCTAATGAATCATATAACGTATATGTTGCTCTCATTTTGGTTATAAACTCGAACGTACATTCTAACAGAGTTAAAATATAGTTTTCTCTCTGGGATACAAAAGTAGCAAAAGAAATATTCAGAATGGAAAACACAAAAATGACGAGTAAGTCGTGAAAAACTGAGCTGTGAAGGACTCTGCTACAAACTGTGTTTGAAGAGTGACTACAAAGAGTTCCCCGGTACGTTATTAAAGTAAAATAGACCTTACAGCATTATTGTGGTAGAATGTGACATGTAGAATATGGCAACAGCACAGTGAGGTGGGACACTGCATAACAAGCACCAAGGCTCTTTTATTATTAATCTAGTGAGGTCAGAGTGAGCCCCCAAGTCCAAACACCTGTGGGGGCTTTGAGTGAAAACTGAAAAAGACAAATCCAGACCTCCAACCAAACTGATAAATCATCCGTGCCCCAGTAAAAAAAAAAAAAAAAAAAAAAAACTTTGAACACCTGTTACTAAATCTATACATGTTGGCAGATGGTGATGTGTATGAAAATAAACTGTATAAACATACAAAAATGTTTCAGAATCTGACATTCAAGACTTCCAGAGTCAGTCACTCGCTGTGCAACACGACAGATATGCTTTGGACAAAGAGGACTTCGGATGTTAGAGATGCAGAAGAGATGTTCATCCATAATGAGCTACAATCTTTAGCTGGAGGACAAGATGGACAAATCAGTTCAACATTCTATTGATTTGATTGTGACATCGCCGATTCAAGTCTCCCTCCTACCTACAACAGACTATATATATACTATATATATAACATCCTCTTCTCACTACAATATATATCAAAAGTTTTTAAGTTACATCCATACATCAACAGTGACCGCCATCAATAATTTTCGAACAATACATAAAAACTCATGGATTAATGCAACACAGAGAAAAACCTCTTATAACGTGACGACATGACATTAGCATTCTTACATACAACTTTTGCATAACACAGAGCATGGCAGCAAACACACAAGCACAATGCAACAAGTCATTTAGGACATCCATAAATAAAGACTCCATCGGTGTCGGGCTGCTGCTGTTGCCCGACGCGGCCACATGGAGGCGGGTGTGGGCACAGTGGGCTCATTGTCATGAGAAAGAAAAGGGCTGAATCCAAACGTCCACCTTCTGGACTTGAGGACTGAGCTCTGGCAGACTTCAGTTGAACGCACTGTGACGTGTTCACTGTCATCACGTCAAGCCTGCGAGGTTGTGAGACTGCAAGGCTGCATAAGATGCTGGTAGACAAGCCTAAACACTCCAATTATAAAATGCATTTCAGTATTATGTTTCACTCCTGAAGATCACAAATAAAGTAAGCTGTGATTAAGTAGTTAGTATTTATTGAGTCTACTTGGTTACTAATCTGTATTGTGTTTCACTTTACTTGAAGGATGACAAAAAGTGTTACTAATGATTAAGTAATTGGTAAATAATGAGTCGTTACTAGTTCGTGCCACTCAGCGGCTCGTTCACAGTATGAGGAACAACTCATTAAGAAAGTGGTCAGTATGTCACAGATATTTATGAACTAATCATTACCTAATGACCTGACTAATATAGTATCTTCCGGTCTGTTCTCAAGTAACTCATCATTACCTACAATACAGTCCTGAACTCAGTTGTTCAGGAATTTCTCATTAACGAATCATTGTCAAGGCATTTCAGAAATGGGAAAAAACTATTTCCCGCCCATATTGCAATGAATTGTGGGTACTAAACCAGTGAGTCCAGTTAGGTCTGCACCCCAAGCAGACTCTCTGAGACACTGCAGAGATACTGCTTGACAACCCTTGTGGACTGGATGAATTGTGGGTTTGGAGAGCCCTCGGCACTCGCAGACAAACGGTGAACAAGCCCCCCAAAGTCTGCGAGTCTGCGAGTCTGCAAGAGCGGTGAAGTCTGGGCATTTGGATTCAGCGAAGGTGTCATGATATGTTTTGTAATGAATGATGTCTGTGTTGAAGAGGTTTAAGGAAGACCCGAGAGAAGGACAGATCAGCATGCAGCAGTGATCCGACATGCTACAACGGCAGATAAGAAAAACAAACATGATTGTGAGAGTAAAAGAAGAGACACACTGTACCAGACATGTATGCCCTCTGAACCTCCCTGTCCACTCACAAACATTTTTAAACTGACCTAGAAATATAATCCACTAAAAATGAGTATCTATGAATTAAGGCAGGGTGGCTAGAATACTGCACATCCCTCTTCAGATTTTCCCCATTTCTCTCCTTCAGCTGATGGGTGTGTGTGAGTGTAAGGCTTTGTAAAACACCACTTCTGCTTCTTTTTTTTGTTTCTTTCACACCCTTCTCCTTTGGCTCCTAGCCTGCTGCTGTGTGGTTACCTGTAAGGCAAAGGTGTGTCACATACAAACATACAGTTACAGGCAAATTCATGCATACACTCGCGCACATGCACACGCACGCACACCTAAAGGGCTGAGCTTGCCCCTTACTTGGCCAGACCACATACTGTACATAAATGTTTCCGACAAACGCTTACAAAGGAGCAAAAAGGACGTGAAAATGAAGGAACAGGCAAGAACGTGAGACTGGAAATGAGGACGAGGAATACAAAAATGTCCAACGTGTTGAAACAGGACAGTTCAATAGTGCATGAAACAATGCACCTCCGCACATGGTTCCCCTTTTGTTCTTAGACTTTTTCAAGTAAAAGTTGGGTAGGAACTTTGATGAGACTAAGACAGGGACTACACGGAAACAAAAAGTATGAAGATGATGCGTCAGGGCTACAATTTCTAAAGGGTCATCCACTCAGGTGTAGCCCAGAAAATGCACATGGTGAACTCAGCAAGGAGGTTGATGTGTGTGAACATGTTTGTTTGTGTTTTGCTCTAGAAATCCTTGATCCTTGAGATCTTGGTCGCACATCGTGGGATGTACTTTGAGTTTCAGCCCACCAGATTCATGTACACATAGTGTCAGAGTCTGCGCTCGTGTTCACACGGAGGTCTCCGGCCCTGGAGCGTAGTAGGCGAATCCAGCCCCCGAGAGTCTCAGCCTGTAGGGGCTGAGAGAGCACAAATCTGCCCCTCCCCCTTCCGCCAAGTGGGCCAGTAGTTTCTGGGGAAGGGGATCAGACCGGCGGAGCGACAGCATCTCCACAGCGCCAAGGTGGAGGTGAGAGGAGTCCGTGCTCGTGCCTTTGTAGGATCGACAAGAGGACAGTGGAGTCGACTCGGCCACGCCACCCCGCGACAGCTTTTCATGATCCTGCAGAGAGATGGAGGAAGCATCATGATGAGAAAATCCAGAACAAAGGAGTAGAAAAGGAAATCAGAATCATTGCGCCATGCATGAAGATGAGCACAGACGTAAGACAGGTTAATGCATAAGATCAAACAGCAGGGTTTTAATGTTTTAATGACACCACGTCATGGAACCCTGGATCAAATTCACTGAACAAACTGGACATAGAAATCCATGAAGTGTGGACACTGGAAATAATTTGCTGATCAATGATAAGAAATTCCCATTATGATTAATAGACAAGTTAGATTAAGCATGCTTATGAAATAGGGATGCAATGAAAGATCCTCTGAGCACAATACCACCTCGTTGACTGCTATCAGCAAATAAGACAGCATGCACTGATGTTCACCTGATGTGTCACACAAAATCTTACAGTGGCACAGTCATTAGCTAGTTACATTTCTGCCATCAGTCTGTAAGGCTATGGAAGTACATATTTTTTTCTTTTTTAATTGAGTAAGTAGTTCTATAGTGGGCTAAAAAGGCTCTTTATTTAAAATCTTTTTCATTTGAAAGACACTTATATTAAAGACTATTTCATAAATTTGTACTATACAATCTGTGCTCTATCAAAGATAGTGTAATGAAGGGCTGAATGACTTTAAAACAGTTCAGTTATTTTAAAAAAAGAGATTCCTTTGTTTTTCTGTCACAACAACAAAACAACAATACGTATCAGCACTTTCTATGGGCCAAATATCGTAATGTACACAGCCGGAATTTCATCAGTGCATTCCTATTCTAAAGACACAATTTTCACTTGCTATTCCACCTTCCAACAGCAGATGTCACCAGTATCCCTGATACAAGATGACACTTTTCAGCGTAAATGTGTACAGTACATAGCTTGCCACTGCCATGACCAAACTTGATTTTTCAAGATCAGTTTTGTCTGTGGCATCAATAATGGATTAAGACACCTTCTTTTGAACTTGAATAATAAAATATAGAACAAAAATGTTAATCATATCTATATAAACCTCTAAATCTTGACAGTCTGACTCAGAACCTTTAGTTTAAACACCTTACCCTCACATCTATCTTCAGCTACAGTCCAGGACCAAAAAGGAGTCACAACAAACCTACTGCTTACTGGAGCCCACATGACAAATGGCAGTGGATTTTAAGTAGCCTGGGTCTAATAAAGACTGGATTAAATGTCTCATTTGGCTTGTACCCAGATCAACATAATTCCCACCCCACATGCAGCGAGAAGCACAGCACGCTTTGGAACCAGCGCTGCAGAGTTAATTGGAGATTGTGATTCAGAAAAGGAGGTTTGACGGAAGGAAACGTCTCGTGCAGACACTTCCCAACCCCCGGCCCGAGCCATAGCATGACACAATGCCCCATGCGGTGCAGAGTAGCAGTAAGCTTTATGGCATCAGCATTAAGAACCCGACTCCCCGCGGTCAACGCCCTCTGTGTGCCGTTACCATGGTGACCCTAGCCCAACTGGGGGGTGTGCACTTTAGGGTTTGTTGTGCGGGGTGCTGTGGCTGTGTGACATCATGGAGTCATAGGTCCTAGCAGCTTTTTCTCCACTGTCTCCCTCACAGGTCCTATCAGGGCGGAGCAGATCCCTCTCACCTGCAGAGCCAGGAGCCACACAGCCCTCCAGGGCCCCTGCTGTCCTTACCTTCTGTGGATGACGTTAAAGGAGAGGAGGTCATAATGGAACCTGGTCAGACCTTGTGTCTTTGTATCCATATATACTCAGCTCTCACTTTATTAGGTACACCTAGCTAAAACTGACGCATGCTAATTCAGCAATCCTGCAATAAATCCAACCTTCATAAAAACTATGATTTTCAGGTAATGCTGAGACTGTTTTAGAGGTGTTGATTCAACGTATTGATCATTTTTAGAAAGATGTACCAACTGAGTGTATATCCAGCCTGTGTGTAGATTAAATTGAAGATGACTATGGTTGACAGCTGGCACTTCGGCTCGATATTGTTTTCAATGGACCACTTTTGATCAGATTTTACATCCCCACACACATTTGATTTTGAGGATCAAAAACTGTGGCAACCTTTCCTCCTCCCTGCAGCTCCAGAATATGACATCACTATCCCGTCCCTGATCGACTCTGAATGTGACTTCATCACAGTAGATCCCAGCGTGGAACAGCTGTATTTACCACTTATCACCATGGACACATTTCATCGCTACATTTGACGTCTGTTTGGCAAAATAAGGGCGCCAAGCCCACTTTTGGGTAGAGCTGCAACGATTAGTCGATCGAAAGACAATGAATGGCCAATTATTTTGATATTCAATTAATTGTTTCAGTCATTTTTCAAGCAAAAATAAAAGGATTTGCCACCTTTCTTTGTCATGTATGACAGTCAAAGAAGAGTTCTGGGGTTTTGGATTGTTGGTTGGACAAAAGATGTAATTTGAAGACGTCACTTTGGGCTCTGGAAAATTGTAATGAGCATTTTTCCAATTTTTTTGACATTTTATAGACTAAATAATTGTGACTATAATCTGCAGATTAATTGGTAATGGAAAATATTTGTTTGTTTGTTATCTGTTATAACTAATATATAGCAATTTTTTTTTTAATTAACATTTTTTTCTCGATCAATCCCATCGAGTATAAATGTCAGAAAACAGACTGGTCCAAAAAATACTCAATTAACAATGATGTAAAAAGAAGAAAATCTGTAAATCTACAGATTAAAGAAGATAGAGTTTTGGTATTTTTGCTTTAAAAAAGACTAAACAATCATTTATCAAAAGGGTTGATAATACATTTTTGGTAAATTCTCCACTAATCGGCTTTTCCTTTCAGCCCTACAGTAGATAAAAAACATCAAACTGCCGTTTCACATGAAAGAAATTCTGCAAAATCCAAGGGGTTAATCTGTTTCTGACAATCTCAGAAAACTGGTCTCACACATACCATATTACCTAAAAAAAACACATGACAATGCAACAATATGAAAATCATAAAAGAAACATGGTGTAGTGGATGCAATTTAAATCTCTCAAACAGTAAATATAAAACATGACATATATAATAGAAAAAGTTTACTTCACAAATGGAAGGGAAAATGTTTAGAGGCAGAAATACACAGTTCTAACCTGGCCTGCAAATCAACACCGTCACTACTGTCGTCATGAGCGCCCTCATAGTTAGTTTCACATTAAGCAAGGTGTTGAGACAGTGATAAGTGGTTTACACTGGGACATGCCAGCATGCACACAAAGATAAGGGCTTAAAAGAAAGAGTCACCTCCTCTTCTTGCTCCTCTCTCCTCTCTCTGGGCCAATCAGAAACTCATTCTGCTGGAGGACTGAGAAAGCATGAAGATGGTGGACGGCTCCACAGTAAGGCACGGGCGAGTGGACTGCAGTTACCCCCGAAAGAGCGAGCGGGTGCAGAGGGCAGAGACACAGGCACACACAGGAGCAGTGGGGGGAAACAAGAGGAGGAGAGGAGAGAGTGATGAAAGGAAATTAAAGAAAAGGAACGGGGAGAAAGGAGTGATGGAGATGGAGGGTGGTGTGAATTGTGATTATGGTGGTCCATTAGGGTGCAGCGAGAAGGGAGAAAGGAGAAGAAAGAGCACAGCAGGAAGAAATCTGTCAGACCTTTCATTCATTTTTCCATTCACGGTGAAGCTCCCTTCACGGGAAGGTGAGGCTAAGCCACAGGGAACAGGAAGTCATTCTAAAACATGCTGCCACTCAAAGCTATTAGGAATCCTAATGGTCTTACTGGATGATTAATAGAGTAGAATAGATTTGCTGCCTGCTCGTATAGTTTATTACAGTCAGAATATCAGGTGTCAGCTAGGATATGAGACAATTATACAGGTTGTGAACTGAAATGTGTTATGTGCTAAAAATGTTTAACTTTCTTAAAAATGGGGAAAGCATTAATTAGTCATTAGTTTATGGTTTTAGCAAAGCAAGAAAAAACAAATCTAAACTCTAACTGGGGAACAAAAGAATTCAAAGCTTCAGTTTGACCTTGGAGTCAAGCTCTTACCTGTGCACGTTCGGTGGCTGTGGGACACATGGTCCTGCAGAGGACCTTCTTAATGACATCTGGCAGCAAGCTGACCGTAATAAGCAGGATGATGCTGAGCCAGGCCGGACCGCTGGACAGCATCTGCATGAACACGTAGTACATCCTCTGGTAGTTCAGGAAGGGCCTGAGCAGTAGCAGGAAACAAAAAATGATCTGATTTTCAGAAAAGTCTCAATCAACATGAAGGTCATTGATGCTGAAGAAAAAACAGAGCGGATTATACCAAATGATGCCTCCCCAGAGAAGAGAGAAAATAACGTAGAAAAGTAACGACCCCCAGATGACAAAGTGATTGATCCAGGTCCAGTGGTGTGTGTCCAAGGCAAGCTGAAACAAACAGAATAAATACATAGTAAACACTCAACCAGTCAATGAAGTCGATAGCTTTGCCTTCAGGGTTTAACTGTTGTGCAAACTGAGCGGCCAGTGTAGTCAATCATTTATGTAACATGCTAGTTAACATGAACGCCGCAAGCTTGCATACGATCGGGGACGTGTGCAGCGGTAATTAACTCATTCGGGTGGAGGGATTATGCAATGCAATAGACAAGAGTGTCCAACACGCGCTCACACACCTTGAGCGTAACGGTGAACACCAGCACAGTAAAGACCAGAGTCCCAAAGGTCCAGTTCCCAAACATCTGCCAGGGAAGAGAGGAAGAACAGGGTTAGTGGTCACATCAGTCACACACCTGCATCCATGGATTTTTTATGTGGACACCCTGTGGTTTTGCAGTGCATATTCGGGCACAAAAAAAGGAGCCAACAGCCACCGAACATCATATCTAAAAAAGAAAATAAAAAAAGTATTCTCTTGGACTTTCTTTTAAGCTCTGGGGCCAATTATCTGAGCATATTTTCCCATCACCTCTTAGCATCCACATGATTCTACCTGCTTAAATCCTAGAAAGGTTCAGGCAGACATCGGGAGTGAACAGATGGAATGAGAGTTGGGAGGGAGGAGGGTGGAGGGAGAGGGAGATCAAGATGGAGAAACTTTTTTTATGCAATAACCACAGCTGGTTGTTGGTACCAGTGCACCTATCTTTTCTTGAATTCCTTCATTAATTAATCCTTTCCTTTGTGGATAAGAAAAATACTACGATTTTCTATTTTAAACCCATTTTTTGGGTTAGTCACCCGTACAAAAAGATGAAAACAGACCAGCCACTGGATGCTGGAGCAGTGAAATTAAAACCCAACCAACCCCGAGAACTGCTACCACAAACACATGGACGTACAAGTACACACATATACACACACAAATGCACAAACACGTTAGACAGAACAACAAACAGATGTTGGATCTTAATCTATAGTACATACTAGCAATACTCCATTTACTACCACAACGAAACACAAGGATAATGTGGGGGAGCGTCTAAGGTTTCTACTATGTCAGTGGAGTTGTTAGGATCAGGTACTGTGCAGGATTCAGGGCTTTACAGAGATTAGGGGGAATAATGGAGCACTGGAAAACTACACATTCAAATGAAAGTGCATGGATGATGTGAAGTGAGAGAGGATGAAACGGGATGAAACGGTCAAACTGAAAGCTTAAACGGTACGACAGGAACTAAAAAAGCGTGAAAGACAGAGAGAGCTGACAGGGAGGGAGACAGGCTTACCATCTGTGTGTTGGTGGTCATAAGCTGAGGAAGAAGAAGAAGAAGAAGAAGAGGAAGAAGAAGAAAAAGAAGAGGAAGAGGAGCAAAATAAAGAGAGAGGAAGCAGAGAGAAGGAGGGGGAAGAAAAAAGAGAAAGGAATCAGGACAAAGGGTAAAATGAATTTCAGGATGTTTCAACTTAAAAAACAGGACCAAAGGCAATCAAAACAGTTGACATGATACAAATTAACAATACAGAGAAAGATGCTATTGCGTTGTCGATATGAATGGAGATCCAATGTTGCTGACCTACAGGGGGGCCTGGGATAGAAACCTTACTGTTAAATGACAAAAACATGACTACAAAGTCAGTCTATAACACTTAACGCCTCTTTCATGAGAATCCAATGGAGATGGATGAGTGTTCGTTCAGAAACTTTGTGTCCATTATCCTCTTTTCATTTCCCTAAAAGTGCTTTAACTGTTCTATTTCTACCTGGCTCCTCTGTTGACACAGAGACAGAGGCTTACCTGGCCATTGCTGGTGAAGGTGGTGTTGTCAAACAGGAAGTAGGCACCAAAGAAGAAGATAACAGCGTCAAACACACCCAGGCATGTCCAATACAGGAAGACAGGCCAGCGGAGGAGGGAGTTCTTTGCTATGTCCCTAAAGACAGGCAAAAACAAAACAAAGCAAAATGAGCAAAAGCAGCTAATATAGCATTATAAAAGTCGCGGACAACATGTCTCCTTCGACCTCACCTGTACAAGGAGGGATCCCTCTTGAGCGTCTCCATGGTGACGTGCTGCTCAACCAGGCTGTAGAGGAGGATGGGGAGTGAGGTGAAGCTGATGTTGTACAACGTCAAGTAGGCGGTGTCGTACAGAGGCTGCAGAGGGACAATAAACATACAGACAACATCAGACATCTGGAAAGGAAAAGGCCATCCTGAAATTTTAAGTTACATCATTTTTTTGGCCACTTGGGGGCATTCATTTCACAGTTAGCAATATGGAAGACACATGGCAGCATAAGCTTTTTTGTGGGGAAAAATGTCTGGTCCTTCAGGTAGTCGCTAACTTTTTGCCACATTTCCACCCTAAGTACCCAGAACTTGCAAACTTTTAGTCCCAGGAACTACTTTTAACCGGTAGATTGAGCCCATTGTTGGCTTCCTTTCCACCGCAGTCTAATGGTGCGTTCCATCTGAACTTGGCAGTCGGAATTTCCGAGTTCTCGGTCGACATTTTCATCTGAAAAGACCCCCCATTTTCGACTCAGAAAGTCGGAGACACCTCACCAACCCTCAGCATTACGCACAGTTCTGTCCAACTTCTATCAGTTGCTCCAGTGTTTTTATGCCAAAATAACTTCCACTTGGGTATGACGTCATTCATTCAAATAAACAAAACATTTTTATAGTGGCTGAAAAATGTTGCAAGTACTCGACCAATCAGAAATGTTCAGTGCTGCAAGCCCAGCCCCCAAAGTTCCTTTACTTTTGGAAGGTACTACTGAAATAATGTCCACAGAGCTTAATTTAGACCCTGTGCCCTGCACTGAAAAGGTTCCTGATCCCTAGAGAAAGTTCCTGCGGCTGAAAAGCGACTTTTATCTGCCTTTTATTGCTGGGCAGGTACCATGAAGTTAATGTATTAGAGTTGTCTGCTCCAGCTAGAAACATGATTGATGACAATGGAGTTTGTGGGCTGTGAAATCAAAACAATGAGCTAAAAGAGGTGAAAATACTCAGAACAGCTGAGAGTAACTAGAGTAGGTAGCTTCTCTGTGGGTCCGTCAATGTGAGCTACACCTTTCACATTACGTCATTTGATCCATTGTTAACATGAAAATATGAATTCCTGTAGCTTTAAAAAATAAATGTTTAAGGGAAACTCCACCAAATGTACACATTAGAGTGCGTTTACAGGTCTTGGGGAGTACTGCTGCATATGTGAAAACAGTACTATAAAGCCTTTTGTGGCTCCATAGGAAGCTGCATGTAATCTGATTAATTGCCTCCAGTGATGTCACTCAGTGGCTAAATTGCCTTTGAAAAGCATTAATTATTATATAAAGCTGGTTTAATCCAGACCACTGTGAGAATATGTAATGTGTACATAGTGTATTTAAACACTACGCTGTGTGCTTGCAGACTGCAGCTTTAACACAGTGTTAAGTGCTTACCTGCTGGGAGAACCCACAGAAGAACTGATACAGGAACTGAGGGAAGATGAAGCATACATTCTGCAAAAGATTTAAGAGGAGAAAAAACAACGAATGGAGAGAGTGATAGGCTTGTGACAAGTACACATGAGGAGATTTGAAGAATCTAAAAATGCTACTATCTACACATTTCTGTTTATGCAGAGATTGTGAGCTATAAGCTGACTGAGTGGGCCGCACAGAGCTGGCCTGCCAAAAGGAAAAAATGAATCAGTTGGCAGGGCACTGCTTGCTGTGGAAGCCGCCCACACTGATCATCGTAGCCATGAATCCAGGAGAGAACGCCGCACCAGGGATTCATGAATCCGGTAATCTGTCAAAGTAGCTGCAAAATCTGGTTCTTTGTAGCTCAGTGTTGCACTGGGAATTACTATAAAGTGATTAAAATGACTGAGTACACGAGGCATCCGTCTTGTACCTTATAGAAGAAGTACTGAACGAGTTCAGCAATTCGGATGTAATAGTAGTGCCCGTGAACGAGCAGCATCTTCTTCAGGTGTTTGAACTTGGGGATAGCATAGTCACTGTTTCTTGCTGCCTGTCGGCCTTCTTTACCCATGATGCCTTAAGGAGAAAGAGAGGTTGGTTACTTATAATCAGATCAAGAACGTAACACAAGAGGGGGGTTAACACCTATCTATATACAGACACTAATGTTTACAGTAGAATATAGGAGAGCCTATCAGATATGCAAAAAGAAATCTAGTTCTAACATCTTTTATCAGCTGAATTTGTGGGTATATGTGACCATTTTAAAATCAAGTTTCATATTTTGTTTTTTATAGGTTATCTATTACACTTACTCAATTTCAAGACAGGAATTCTGTTTACAATTTACTATTCCTGCATTATATAGTCGCTATAATCTTGATAGTTTACTGACAGTTGTCAAACATTCTGCTTCAGTACATATCCATCACAAACTGATCACCCAATTTATGTGATTCTTGTCTACAAATGTTTGTTTATATTATGTGTTTTTGCGCAAAAAAACAAACATTGACGCAAACATCTTCATTAGATTGTTTTACTCTCAATCATCAATATATATGGACTTTAAAAAATAACTCAGCCTCTTAATAGAAACAATGTAATGTATATATTAATGGATGAAATGAGCTCACCAATGCCCACATGTGCTTCCAAGATCATGCTGACATCATTGGCTCCATCGCCGATGGCGAGGGTTATGGGGTGCTCCTTGGAAGCTTTAATTAGTTTCACAATCTGCCGAAAACAAAAACTTCAGTCACTACAGCTGTACCTCATTCAGAAATGTGCTTTGAGTATATTTATGAAGTGAAGTGCAGTTCTCTCACCTGTGCTTTCTGCAGTGGTGCCATGCGACAGCAGAGCACAGCGCTACAGTTGCGACAGATCTCTAGAAAAATATCTCTGTAGTTGCCAGGCCCGGCTCCCTCCTGGTTAGGCTTCAGTACTGCAGACAAAGTGGCCCCGTCGATGATCAGACCGAAATCAAGGCAGTCGACTGACAACCTGGAACAAAATATCACAGATCAACAGGGAGCTTTTCACACAACACAACAGATTAGTCTTGATCTTCTACTGATATAACCAGTTGTAAGCGCAAATTTAATTTGTGATTATGTGATACATGGATCCACAACATTGACCATGTGAACTGGTGTAAACACTGTAGAGCACCAACAATAAGTCGATTGACAGAATGTTTATCAGCAACTACTTTGATAATCGATTAACCATTTCAAGTAAAAATGTGATGGTTACAATTTAATGCCTTTTTCTTGTCTTACATTTCAATAAGTTGAACACTTTTGGCTTCTGGACTGCTGATTGGACAATAGAAGACATCTGAGGTAGGGATGCACTGATTTATTGGCTGAACATCAGTATTGCTCTATAAACACCTTGTTGACTGCTGTTGGCCCTAACCTAACACTCATTGATAGCAGCGGCCGATGTGTGCGGTGGCACATTCATCGCTATCCGACAAATTGTTATTTGAACTTCAGTATTTCACAATCAGTGCATCCCTAATTTGAAGAAATTGTGACAGTTCAGTTAACTGACAGAATAAAAAGCAGATTAATGGATAGTAATAGTAAAATAATTATCAGTTGCAGTCTTAATATACAGTAGATATCTGCGTGCATAATCTCATACCCAGAAATCGAGCGTTGTCTGAGAACGGTCCTGTTTAGTTCAAACAGCACATCATGCAGACTCTGCTCCTCTGTGCGTTTCTTGGTCAGCTCCAGGATCTGGGTGCTGCGACGGAACAGCTTGCTGGCATAGCAGGTAGCTGCCGCCGTCTCCATCTTGTCCCCTGTCAGGACCCAAACCTTCATCCCCGCCTTGTGCAGCGACTCAATGGTGTCTGCGGCTTTCTCCTGGAGCCTGCGCATCAATACGTCAATAAGTGTTTCAGCCTCCAGCGGGGTAGGTAAAAGCATCCATCAAAACTTCAATCCATCAATTACCAACTGGTGATAACTCATCAATGCGTGACCACCCCTGTCCCTGCCCATCACCAGTTTATCTACTGGGGAGTCAAAGTGTCAGGCAACCGATCGATCGGTTAAGGACAACTACCTCTGCAGGTCAATACTGAAATCTGCCTTGTTGGAGCACAAACACATCTTATATTTTCAACAGAGCAAAAAATGAAAAAAGGCACAAAAGGCACAAAAGGCACAGCACGGTTGGTACTAAGTCACTTATCAGAGCTCAGACTGAACCTTATTTTACCTCATGAGTCATTACAATACTTTGAAGAGGAGTTCATGACTCATTAATCTTCCCTCAGTCCCCCTGCTGCTGCACTGTTTTTAAATCCCCCCCCCCAGCCCTCTCTCCACGGGGACCGACCTGTCCTCCACTGCCGTAGCGCCCAAAAGCACAAAGTCCCTCTCGATGATGTCATAGGCCTGTGCCAGCCTCTGCTCCCTGTCCTGCAGGGCCAGCTTGGCTTCAGTCAAGTGATGACACGCCTCCTCGTAGTCGGACTGCGACAGCCTTTTGAAGGCGACGCACAGAGTCCGCAGCCCCTCCTGTGAGAGAGACGGGGAGAAAGTTGTAATGTGATCCAATGTAAGTTTACTTAACATGGGTTTTGAAATGACAATACTACAGTACAATTCTTTTTGCTTTAAAACAGCATTACACAGGGTTTTTTATGGCCAATTAAGAGAGGCAGATAAAGTTTTCATGGTGAAAGTGTTCGCAAACAGTTGTTTTTTTACACTTTAATGTGTGTTAGGAGTCGTGTTTCTGGCCAGCTGACAAATGTTGAGTCCAGTTTTCTTTCTCCTTTTAGCTCTTCTTTGATTTTCCAAATATCTGGCTCTTAAACTGCTGAATGCTCCACTATTCTCAGCAGCAAGTCACTAACTTTGTCTGTCTGACACTTGGTGCTGAGCCAACAGAGGAAAGTTGTGGCCCGTAAAACCAAAGCAATGAGCTGAAAGATGAGCAGAGCTGGGTGATAATTATCTGTGGGTGAAACAATCGACCCCTTGCAAATCACTAGCTAGTGTTAATATAAAAATACAGATTTTTATACAGAGCTATCGTTAAAATACATTTTGATCTGATTGAGAAATTCATATTCAACGTAACTTTGCTAAATTTAGTTATTGACAAGAACATTTAAGTCATCATGGGTCACTGAACCTGTTTTATTTATAAAGTTATTTCACATTAAACAGAAGCTGATGAGGAAACATTAATGCACTGAATGATAGTTATGCCGAAACTGGCCTGATTCAATGTCTCATTATAAATCTGTAATGGTCAAACTGAACACTTACCACAGCATTCTGCTCCACCCGTGCTTTCACCTGCTCCACCTTCCCAGACACCACCCGAGGAAATATGGACGAGTCCGCTCCCTTACAAAACAGCAGGTATTCTCCTGCGATCGCACAAACACACACAAAAAGAAAACAGTTCAAACAAACTGCAAGAGTGACGCAGGGTGTCTAATCATGGATTTATAAAATGCATTAACATAGTCGTGATATCTGTTACCTGAGCTTGACTTGACTATGACGCTCATTCTCCTCCTGACAGAGTCAAAGTTGAGAACGTGGAGCAGCTCAAACCTGAAAGGGAGACAGTCCTGGCATAAAGAAGGGCTCACTTTCTCACGTTCATTAATCTTCTTTAGTGGGTTTTTTCTCAAGCCTTGCAAATGAAGTAAAAATAGTCCTCGTCACATCAACTCAGTTCTATTTGCACATCGTCTGTTTTGTAACTACTATTTACTATTATGGTAATGTCAAAAACAGAACGCAAGTGACTGATTGTCAAACAGTACCTTCAACAGATCATTATTTCATC
The DNA here is from genome assembly GCF_040436345.1 of Pagrus major. Taxonomy (NCBI): domain Eukaryota; kingdom Metazoa; phylum Chordata; class Actinopteri; order Spariformes; family Sparidae; genus Pagrus; species Pagrus major. The sequence continues at coordinate 13,250,647 of NC_133223.1, forward strand.
TGTACTACAATTTAGTGTGATTAGTATATATGATGTTTTCTTAAGTACTTTTGAATGCAGTGTCATCGAATCCACTTCTAACTAAATGATTCTGTTTGATGATCCTTGAGCGTCTGAATATGCAAACTGTAATTCAAATGAACCACAACACAGACGGATGATCTCAGGCGAAGGTTTGTGATGTGTGCTCAGCGCATTTTAGACTAGCAGTTTGTGTAAAGTGCCAAAAGGCTCAGATTTACTATAAATGGTTACAAAAAAACCAACAAATGTGAGACTACTCTGGAACCGTTTTGCTTTCTCTCCAATCTGCTGGATACAACCCCCCCTCCTCCCCACTCCCGCTCCCTTCGCTTCCTTAAAATAGCTCACTATTGACAGGCCACTGCAGAGAGTGATGGAGAGAGAGGCTGGTTACATGAACACTTCCTACAGATCAAAAACCTCAGACAATTTCCCCCGACCGCTCTCTAATGGAATCTTGCTGCCTCTCATTCTTACGGACCAGGTGGATCTGATTGAGCAGTTTCTTCAAACAACCATCTGCTCCACTCTTTAGAGGGTTTTTTTGTAACAGCTGTTTAATATGAAACACAATCCTCTCTCCAGGCAGCTGATGTACGACCACACCTCCATCAGCTGAATCACCCCTCCTGTGGTGTAACCACAACAGAGCCTTAACTGACCAACCTTTCAATCTCGTCGTCTTTGTTGAGGATCTCCATGTGGTTGTCTTTCAGTCTCAGGTAGGTGTAACCCAACCTGGCAACACAAAGTGAGGGAGAAGGTTTGTGTTAGTCTGACAGAAGTATCTGTGTACACTGTGCAGAGTTACCCTCTTGGAAAGGCTAAAGGTGGTCTGACGCATTTAGTGTAACTTTAGTACAGCTACTACAGAACTCCACATCTGTGAAAGCAATATCCGACAGCAACACCCTTGATCTGGCATGTTGGACTGTGTGTAAGTCACGTATGTCAAAGGCCACATTCAGACTGAAAATAGCACCGTGCTTCAAAACAACATATTGGTCTGTGTTGGTGTGAGCATGTGGCTCCAGGTGACAGTCAGAAGGTCACATTAGTTCCAGGTGCGGTCCAGTTTGAATACTAGTCATGAGTTAAAGCTTATGTGATGCAAAAACACTGCACTGTGGTTTGTAAAAGATGCACCAACACAATCTTTTTTTTGAATTCCAATCCAATTCCAGTGGAATTGTACCGTTTATTAATTATAGTTAATATAAAGTGTTACTGATTCCTATACATGACTTCAAAAGTCAACAAGAAATTGACAATCAATCAATCAGACTATGGAGTCTAGATCAGTATGTGGATCTGTGACATCGATCCTATATGGGATAAGTGAATTACATCTGTTTCACTCCCTGATGTCGATATTGGTTGGGATCGTTCCCAAGTCTCAGTTTTTAATGCCACAAGATAGATCAAGTTTTTATAGCAGCTATCATTAATTTCTGTCTCTGACATGAAGGTGTGAAAGTACAGCCTATGCTGAATGTTTTTGTTTTTGTTGACCCCTGCTCTGTCAACATAACAGTCAGCAAAGCAGCGGAACAGAGATGTGTGTGTTTGAGATTTCAGACAGTGTTTAACTGCAAAGGATTCCCAACGATTCATTAAAGTTTAATTATCCTAATACCAGAGAATTTAGAGACTATGAATAGTCTTGGCAGTTCTTACATCGTTCCTCTGATGTGAATGCAAACAACCTCAAATTGAAGCTGAAAGTCACAGTTTACCTATGTGCTTACCTTTTCATTCCCTCCACCAAAGCCACCTCATCCGGTGAGGAGGAGATGTAGAAGGAGGTGGGCCGGCCCTGGTGGATGCCCCTTTTGATACCATCCACTGTTTCCTCCTCCTTCACCTGCACCGTGTGACACAGACACAGCGCCCGGAAAAACAGATCCTCGTGTTCCTACGGACACAAAGCCATACATTATAATCCTTTGTACCTTCTTTATATAGATGCAACAGTTAATTCCAAAGCTGCATCACTGAACGGCAATACAGAAGGTCAGAACTTCTTTAGAAGCACAAATTTGGTGTTCATAATATGTTTTGTATTTTTAAAATATTAATCCTGAAGTTCCTTGCTATTTTATGCCCATGTTTGGTGCTATTTAGTCAATACTGTGGTATTTCTGAACTATATTTACGCAGAATTACATATCAATAAGAAAGTATATCCATGAAAATCTTTGCTATAAAGTTTTGTGTACATTTAAGTCTTGGCATAGAGTGCTCCTCTTCCTCTCTCTCTGCTGCCCATGCTGACAACACATTTTTTCTTCTATTAAATCTAAACAAATCACAGTTGCCACTGCCAGAAACGCAAGGCTCATCACTTTTCTGTGTACCAGAGGACTTTTTTTGCTCCATGTAAGACACAGCAAACACTTAGGAGTTATAAAGAAAATGTCATAGTTTTCCTGAACTGGATACAAGCTGTATCCCTACTGTGTTTATCAGCAATGGAAATGAGCGAAACAGACATTTGTTTATGATATCGAAATGTCAAAAATAATTACTTCATCTGCCTGACAACGTGACACATTAATCTGTATGTTTGGCTCACTCACATTTTTCAACTAAAATATGTGAAAGTTTTCTTCCCTCTCATCTCCGTCTCTATTCAGCAGCAGAGTAAGCGCAGCCAAGAGTCTATTCAGGCTGGATTCACAAGCCTGTTAGCTTTGTCAAACACTTACTCTCCTGTATCCTCCAGGTGAGGAATCAATCATGTCTATACTGGAGGCAGCGCTAAGGATTTGGCCGTTGCAGATGGCATGCGGGATGTAGACGTTCCCATCGACACAGCATTCAATAAACTCCATGTTGTTCTCAGTCAGAGTGCCCGTCTTATCAGTAAACACATACTCCACCTGGGAGGGAAGGAAGGGAGAGGGTAGGGTAAGGGCACATCTGCAAACTGTTTAAAAGCAGATACTGTATGCAAATGTGCGTGTGTGTGTGTGCACGCTCATGTACCTGTCCCAGCTCTTCATTCAGATCGGAGGTGTTGACCTGAGCGCCCTCTCCCAGCTCTTCGTCGAACATTTCCTCATCCCAGGTGATGAAATAGGAGCCAAGGAATTTCTGCATCTCCACCGTCACGTACATAGAGACTGGGATGATGTAATTAAATAAGACCATGAAGGCCAGGAAGTCTGTGAATGCTCGGATCACCTGGAGTAAGGGAGGAAGAAAGACAGCAGCTATGAAGTTTTGGGTGAAATCAAGGCTAAGTACGGATGTTCCTAACGACTAATTTTCCTGACCTTGAAATAGATGTTTTTACTTAGACTTGTCGACACTCAGAAAGCAATCAAAATTACATTATGAACATTCCTCATTATGATCAATTAACAGTGTCAGGTGGCTGCGTAATATATTTCTGAACCTGAAAATGAGCATAATATGTCTCCTTTAACCATAGTTGTTGATAATAATGGATTTTTAAAAGGCAACATTTGACAAAGAAGACATGACATTTCAGTGCAAATAATGTGGAAATGTAAATGTAATTGTGTGCATTTATAGAATATATATAATAAGTTTAACTAGCATTTCTGGTGCTGACTAGCGAGGGTAGCACTGTTGATGCACTGTGTTTTTCAGTTCGAGGTTGGTGAACACACCACGTGGCGTTGGCGCTCGTTCTCAGTCCTGTGGTTGTACCAGGGCTCGTCTCGGTCAGGAGACCACTGCCAAGCGTATTTCAGAACAGTGTTGATCACCGCTTTACTGATGAGGATGCACAGATACACTATCAGAAAGGCATTCATCGACCTGCAGGAACACAGAGCGAAGATCAGGAAGAGGAAACAGGAAATGTACCAGTCCTCAAAAAACAATTCTTGAGCGAATTCTTGACTATACATCTAAATTGTGTAAAGAAATGGGAGATGTTAATCATACTTTTCTACAGCAGAGCGTTTCTGAGATTTAGACTGGTAATTTAGCGCCATCTTGGTCTCCATACCAGTGTAGACTGCAACGGCTGAGGGGAGAGAAAACAAGGCAAGAATTAACAAAGACAACAAGCCTTTCCTCAAACTTTTCTCAATCAACAACATTGAGAAGACTCTAAACAGAGTGAATCCACATGTCACTACCATAAATATGTTGTGTGTTCTTCAACGTGGCTCCTCTAAGGAGCAAGTTCTCAGCCCCAAGTGGTCTGCAGGAATGAAACACGAGCCTTGGATGAATTTATTTTAGGAACACCATGAAAGACATTTGATGAATTGAGAAAAAGAGTTGGCTTCGTCAATAAAAAATAAAAAGTACATGACTCCATAAAAGAAGTACCCTCACCTAGCCACAGGCTCTTCTTTGTCCTTGTAAATATTGATGCGTCCCACAAATCTGCAGAAAAAGTCATGGAAAAATGAAATCAAGGGAGGAATAAATCAAAAGGGAATATCTGCCTCTAAGATTGTAGCAGATAATATGTGTGCATCAGTGAGCGTGTGTCACACTCACTTGTAGAGGTCAGGCTGCGGTTGTTCACATTCAATAGTGGCATGTAGCGAATCCACCTCCTGCTCCGTTCTAAATGCCATGGTATCTGGTACAGCATAATAGGTCTGAGACAGAAAGGTGGAGGAAGGGGGAAGGAGGAGAAGACAACAGAGGAAAATGTCACCCACAGCTACTAATGAGAGCAGGGTGCATGTGACTCCTCAGCCGGGCTTCCTGCAGATTTTCGAAATGATGGGAGCGCCTGGGAGGTGGGCTGTTATAGACCGCTCCCCGGGTCAGCAGGAGACAGCACGCTGGGATGGTGAACGCATCAGGGGGTCACCCCTGGGGCATGTGTGAGGAGGGTGGGTGGAGTACTCTACGCTACGCTGTGGGATATATTTACTGTATGTGTGTGTGTGTGTGTGTGTATGCTCAGCCATGCGTATCCTCGTGTGGAGTGACATCAATGCACATCAGAGGGGCAGTGTGAATGTGAAATGTGGTGTATGACCATGTGTCACCTGCACTCGTACGCATGTTTGTGTCTGTGTTCATGTGGTAATAAGTTCATGGCTGCAGCTTAACAATTATTTTCATTACTGATTAATTTGCTGATTATTTTCTTGATTAATCACCGGGTGCAGCTTAGGAGGTAGAGCAGATTGTCTACTGATCACAGGGTTGGCAGTTTGATCTCCACCTCCTTCAGTCTGCATGTCGAAGAGTCCTTGGGCAAGACACTGAACCCACAAAGGATGCACGAGTCAGCATCTCTAATTTCTGGTCTTAAGCTTAGATAAATGGGCAGTGTTGCATCAGGAAGAACATCCAGTGTAAAAGGCCATAAAAAATGAAATATGTAGATCGTAAAAATCAAATTTCAGTGCCAGGGTTGCCAGCAAAATGGAAACAGATGATCCGCTGTGGCAACCCCTAATAGCAGCTAAGAGAGGAGACTGATTAATCTTCTGATTATTTTCTTGATTAATCGATGTCAGAAAATGCCAGAGAATACTGAATAATGCATCACAGTTTACTTAAGCGTTGTCTGAATAATAGTCTGAAATCGACGATCACATATGACAAAGAGAAGCAGCAAAAATACAAGGGAACAAAGATATATTGTTATTTTTGCTTAACAAAGGAAGTAAATAATTAATGAGCCAATTCCACCCAGTATTGTTATGTATGAATCCAGGGCTGGAAATTCAGTGTTCATGTTTGATAAAAAGACAGGACTATATATTTTTAAACACTTTAAAATGCTTGCCTAACTTATTTATTTATTTATTTTTTTCGCTTTTAAAGAGCTACTGAATCATAAGGCTTTCCTGTTTTGGGATCAAAGATGGCTGACATAAAGTTGAGTTAAAAATATTGTGAATCAAAATCATGCACTTGTCCCTGCACCTTGTGACTGGACTCCCCGTCCAGGCTGGTGGTGGTGACGTAGCAGGTCCCATCATGGCGGCTGGAGGAGAGCAGGATGAGGTCACATGGGAAGGTCTCGTCCTCCCTCACCACAACAATGTCCCCAACCTGACAAAGAGGGGCAGACACATGGCACAGCCATTATGGCTTACACATCAATAATAAATGTAAACACAGGGAGCAAAAGACAAAGAGACAGACCTGCGTAATCGTCTGTTCATCCTTTACCATTCCTTTTTTTTTTTCTAAAGGATTGAGAAGTTGCATAACGGATTATGCGAGCGGAGCAGCTTAAGCTCTGATAAATCCCATCTCCACAGTGACCATACACATGACACACGCTCTCTGATTTTGCATGATTAATATATTCATCATTATTCCTGCTCCCAATTCACACTCTAATCCTCTCTGTTTGATCTACGGCAGTGAGAAACCTTGGTGCAGAAAACGCTGGAAGACACACAGAGAGAAAGAAAGGAGGAAGAGAGGGAAGGACAGGGATGATGACAGACAAACAGAGACAGAAAGACATAGAGTATTTTTTTCTCTCTCGACCAATGAAATTCACTGAAAACCACTGCTATGGCAACACAAACTATAAGACTGTTTAACCTTTAAGGCTGGGAAGCTGTGCTGAAGCTTTACTCTGAAGCTGACACTCAACATCTCACACACACTCTCCGCACACTTGATGGGAGCAGCAGACGCAGCAGAAATTAGACGTACCTGCGCCCATTATACAACCTCCTCCTCCACAATGGTGAAACAAGACGGAAATACACCCATCTACACATCTACATAGGAAGTGCTGAGCTAGACACTCACATTACGCAGTGTGACAGCTCCGTTTTCATTCATGCTCAGATGATATAAGATAGGTTTCTGCAGAGTAACAGCTCGCTGAAGCTGATTCGTTTTTTTCCTCTACATTTGCTACCAGGAATAGGATTACTGAATAAAATAAAAACAATATTAATGGGTGTCTTATTTACTTGTGCACTGTTAGCACTCTGAAATCTGTCCTGAAAATTAACACTGCTGGGAGTTATTCATTTCCATCGTAGAATCAGGGTTTCTGCAGAGTTTATCAACATTATGCAATGTATCATGCATTATGCAATTCAAGACCTTTTTTTCGCACTCATACAAGTCAAAGAACCACAGAAAATCAGTACAAAAAGGGACAATAAGGCCTACGATTATAAATTAAAGGTCATATTGATAACATTTTTATGTAGACAAATCATTTTTAAAAAATGATACAGAGCTTGTAGAAAGGTGCTGAATAGAACAGAAGTATCTCCTTTCCTTAAAAACATTATCTTGATTGTGAATTAATCATTTTAAGATGTTTGTCAGGTCCAAATTGATTGTTTTGTTTATGTTTGTGTTGATGGTTGGTCGCAGTTTCTAACAAGGCTTGTCAGCCAATAGTATAAAACTGTTGGTAGCACGTGCTATCTGTGTTTCGTCAGTGGTCAACAGTAAATGTAAGAAGTAGGCGCTGTTAATGTTAGCAAGCGTTAGCAATGTTAGCTAATGCAACAAACCGGCAATCACTTGAGGGGGCGGATTATTCAAACAACAGCGGTGTTGCAACATGAATGCAATGTGGAATGCCATATTTAGAGGCTGAACGTTATTAATAACTCCTTTTAACATTCATGGAATTATTGAGCTTCCTTGCTACTGTGGCTAATAACAGCAACCATGTGTGCTACAGGTCCAACGGCACTGACTGAAACTCCACATAAAGGGATTGACCTTGTAGTGTACAGTAGATGTGCAACATCTCCTGAATTGTTAATATTTAGAAAGTTACATCTGCCTGTTAGTTAATTTAGATTAGCCTTGAGAGTGAACAAGACTTTATGGTGTTTATCATATTTAACCTGCTTGTCATGTTTCATTTTGTGTTATTACATCTTCACATGATTTTCTAGAAAATGGCTGAAACAAAGAACATCACATTGACACAAAACCCATAAAGAGACCGAAACCAACAATGAATTGACCCTACAGACATGTAGTGTCTGTGCAGCCAAAGGCTGATACAGATTATTGTTCTGTGGAGACCTCCATTGTGGTCCAAAAACTATTCAAACATAATAATGAGCCACACTGCCTCTCATTTTTCAATCTCACATTTTGATTTATTACTATGAACATGGGTACTGTAGTTTACTTTGAGCTGACACCACACACTGTCGTGCTGTAGTAAACGCTATAAATAGGCCCCAGCAAATGCACTATTTACTACTGCTTGAGTGACAATTTCTTAACACTAAAGCACCCAGATGATTAAGGAGATTAGTAAGCTTCTTTTTTAAAAAAAGCAAAGTCTATATTTGTGACCCATTTCTTAAGAATTCCTTCTTCATTAAAAATGAAGAGGCTTTGGACTGGGAGCCACAGACTGGGACAGAGACCTCAACGTATTGTGAGGTGGACTAATACATTGTTCACTTTCATGGGATTTGATGTAACAAAAATATACATAACATCACCAGACTTGGTTGATTTGATGACACTTGTTGTTATTAGTTGTAACTGCAAGTGTGTATAAATAATACAGGTCCCAGAGCAAACAGTCAAACAAAATGTGGACTATGTGGATTCCTTGTGTCACTTTCATAGCCTGTATGAATCAGGATCCTTGTTTCCGTGACATCGGCAACAAGTTTGTGAAGGTCATTGTGGTGGCTACGGCCCGGCTCAGTCTAACTCAATCAAAAAAGGGGTAAAGAGTTGGAGCGTGAGTGGAGCTGAGGCGGCACAATGAAGCCTGGTTGCTGACAGTTAGCCATACAGCTAGCAGCTAACTCAATGCGGCCACACTCTTAATTAGGCATAACTTAAAGCCTTTTAACGTTATGATTTCACCCGTGTCTGTTTGTTTGTTGGTTGGTTGTAAATGTTTCATTTAAATATGAACTGGAAGTAGACACGTTGACTTACTGCGATAGCGTCTCCCTACAATATACGTGCATTTGAATGTAAGTATTAGTATCAATATTATTGTTTAGTCAGTGTGACCCTCTATGAGTGACCTTTGCATCACCAGATGCAGGCAATACATAAATTAAGCTTCAGTACCTTTAAACCTAGTATTTCTTAATTTATTACTATTGTAACTATTCTGTAATGAATAAATGCAGCTCTTGATTGATGCTAGCTAGCTTACGTGAGTACATGTATGTTAGTATATTACACAGTACACAGAAATGTGGTAAATAGTTTTATCTCTGTTTCTTCGGGCTATTGTTGTAACCAACATGTATGTAAAATCTGAATTACATCAAAATCGCCATCCATGTAAGATACCTTCATCAATAACTGGAGGTCAATGTGTCAACTGACTCAATTGAACTCAATCAAATTGTCAATCCAACTACCCATGCTGCTTTCACTGTCAGGAGGCAGCAGCGGACACTGAGTCACTACGACTTGCCACCGCAGTAATGGGACACAAATCAATTGCTCGATTTGTCTTTATTTGTTTAAATAATCATTTCCTTCATTATACCACGTTTAATGAACAGAATATTAAGTATTCAGAAAAGGAAAGAATCCCACCAACCCTGCAATAAAGCTGTCACATTGTTATTTCAGGCAAACAGTATCTCCATCTTAGATGATGGGGCTTTAGTCCAATCAGATTGCACCCTCTCAGAGCCAATCAAGGACTTTGCTAGTTGAGACCTTTTTTTACCAGAAATGTTCATTGTTACTGGGTGAAAAAGATATGTGATAAATCTCCTTTAATTAATTGAGTATTCATCTAGTAGTCTGAATCAGTAACTATGAAAACTGCTTTATACAAAAACACACTTACAGAATCTTATTGGCAAAAAATAAATAGTATCAAACGTTGCTTTTGTTGGAGTGTAATGGATTATAAGGCATTTTCAGGAATTAGACTGGGCCACACTACCAAGCAGTGATCTGATGTTGCATCAGAATGACATAAGAGGACATCAAGGGATGATGACAGGAACGTTCAAATGTATGAAATGCATCAGTCCTGTTCATCTTCCAGGGGACTCTCACATTGCGCACCAGGGGACACTGTAAATTTTCCTCTACTACAGTTTCAGGGGCAATTAATTGTTAGAAAAAGACAGGAGAGAGCGAGAAAGGAGGGAAACAAAGTTAGAGAGGACTGCAGAGAGAAAGAGAAGGGGGTGGGGGGGTGAGAGTCAGTTATAGAAAAAGTAAGCTATGCAGCAGTACTGTAGTGTCGCTTTGTGGCCTCAGGTGCTATACTGCTCTAATGAGGCCATTCTTACCCGTAGCTTGTGACTCTGCGTCCTCACCACCTTCCCCCGCTGCACCACGTCCACCGGACACTCATTTATAGAGCAGTCAGCCTTGTGTCTGAGCCAGTCCTCATAGCCCTGAGAGAGGTGCAGCGAGAGAGGAAGACAGAACAAGATCGTAAGGGAAAAGGAAGAGGAAGCCGATGTGTTTGTTGGCACGGTGGCTTGGGGGAAACAGAGAATATAGATTATTGTGCAGAGAGAATCAAGGACTGAGCATAGTATGAGACGAAGGGGGAGAGGTGAAAGTCATACACAGTAATTAATTAGCATTGTGCTCCCTGAGCTTAGTGACCTGTTTCCTGGATTTCTAGCCAACATGTCATGTTTTAGATTTATGTCCCAGTAAAATTCAGGCTTCCTTAGCCAGAACAGCCCCATCTATCACTGATAGTACCCCATCCCTCAGTACCGGGACGCGGTAGAGAGGATGCATCTCCCCCGGGCATGGGATCCTCAGCTAGAGTGATTAACAGAGGAGACCATTCATTATCATATTTCTCACATCACCAGACATATTCAATGGCATGTCCTTTTCGCTGAGAGAGGAATGTGTATATACAGATAATAGAGCAGCCGATTGGGAGAGAGTGTGTGTGTGTGTGTATTTGAGGCCAGGAGTTGGAGTGTGTTATTGTGTGTGTGTGTTGTGTGTGTGTGTTGTGGGGGTCATTGCGAGCAAAATTTCCCAGAAATGCGAGCACGTTTGTGTGCGTCCTACCTGTTTTATGGCGGTGACAGTGATAACAAAGAAGAGGGGCAGGCCGCTGGTGACCGGGCTGGTGGGGGTGTCGATGATAAGCTGCAAAGAGAGAGGAACAGTGGGAGGGAGATGCAGGGGGGAGGATGAAAGGGGGACAACAGAAAGGAGAGGATGCCAAGTAATGCAACACTGAGTAAGGAAGTGCAGAGCAGGAGAAAAGCTTCTGTAATAAGGAATCAAGCAGCAATCTAGCAACGTAAAGTATCCACGTAATCAAATCTTGTTGGATTTCCTGCATCTGCACTTACAGGAAATATCCCAGTGTTTTTTAATGTTTCCTTGCCTATATGTTTTTACGGACTGTACATATGCAGATGCAGAGAGAAAAAACAGCAAAGTTTTTAGTCAACAAAAAGAAAGAGGAGCACAAACATCACTGTTGTGTGCCATGCCCAGTTGGTCCCATTAAGAGGGTGCAGTATTTCACATGCTACTGATACAACATACAACACACAACACACCCAAGCTGTGGCTATGTTGCATTCTGGTCTACTGAGGCGACTGCTGCAAAAGACACTGTTGCATCCTCCTCTCCTATGATAAATTTGTCCTTGCATGATTATTCAACATTTGGTGCTATACAGTGGCTCAAGGAAAACAGCTGTTTCTCCTGACAGACACTGAGCGGTACAATACATGTAATTTCAGGATAATATGATGTTAGCAAATTATGGTAATCCTCATGCAGGTGACGTCAGGCACAGGTGCAGGATTTAGCTGTTAATCTTGGATAATTGCTCTTATTTTGAAATCAGGGCACAATGAGGGCAACATCTTACTGTAACCGTCATCAGCACTCGTTTGATTGGTTAGTGCAGACGATTGAAAAGACAACATCTTGTTGAGTTAATATAAGGCTATGAGGAAAACTGTCTCAAAATGCAATATGTGTATCTTAACCATGAAATAAGTTCAATTAGCATGTGCAGCCTAAATAATTCTTTCTGTTTCTATTTATTTCAACTCTGTGAGAAACTTTAAGAACATTTTGTCTGCCTTCTGAACTGTGTCAACAAGCAGGGCCGGGCGATACGGCCTTAAAATAATACCACCATATTAAAATGCTTTATCGTGATACCCCACATATATCTCATCAAAAGGACTTCATGTTAATAAATGGTAGGACTGTGTGACAAAATCAAATATCACTATATTTTTGACCAATTATCTCGACATCGCTATTGCAACAATATTGTAGGGATGACTATTGATACTTTCACCATATATTAACATATTTTTGATAAATAATGATCAGTAATTTGGATATAATGTCTCTATGGATAAAGACAAGTATTAGAACAGGTAGAACGGTCTGTTCAGTACAGAAAATTACATCACTGTACTGTAACGCATCCTTTAAAACCAGGAAAAGACACGATATATACAGTCTGATATCATGATAACAATATAATATTGATTATATTGTTATCATGATATAATGATATAATAGTACCAAGTAAAGTTGAGTAACAGATTTACTTTAGTCATTTGTTTTCAACATGTTTTCTGGCTCCACTGGTCCAATAACAAGACCGACAATCTGCACCAGCTAATAATAACCCAACTCTGAAAATAGCACCACATATAATCTTAAGCTTACTCAAACCTGCTTGTTTTGGGGAAATAATTAGCAATCTAATCAACACTATTCAGTTTCCTCTACATGAAAAATGGGGCAGTCTTCAATTGTCAAACTTCTCCAGCTGCCCTGGAAATATCCTGATGCGAAGCCATGCACTTTAAGTCAAACTAGGCCAGTTATGGAAGTAGCTGCTTGTTAGATTTAATTTCATATGTTTAAACAAATGTACAGCTGGGAGAGAAAGGTGTTCTTGAGATGAAACTGTTCAAGATTTTCTCACCTGGACCAGAAATATGACCAAGAAGTAGAAATTAGCGATTCTTCTGAACTGCTCAAACAAATTCTTGGGAATGAAGTTCCAGAAGGTGTACTGTGGGACAGAGTGACAGCAGCAGTATTATTAACACACACACAGACAAACAGAAAGGGAAAACAATGGCACATCATAATTCACTCCTCCTGGCAAGAAGAAACAAGGATGCAGAGCTTGTCAAACACAAGAAAAGTGAAGTGTGTCATCCTTAAAAACATGGGCACAAAAGAGATTACATGGTTGTCTAAAAACGAAACTAAAGAATAGAGTGATGATAAACAATGTTATGGCGCTGACTCCCGGGCTCGCTCACCTTGGAAGAGACGATGCGGTTGTCGGGGTAACGCTGAGGGATGTAGGCCTCAGCTCCCGGAGGGGGTTCTTTATGCCCGATGTACACCGTCCGACTGTCCACCCAGATCTCCTCCCCCACACACTGACGGAGAGAGAGACATATAGATATAAATAGCAATACAGGTGGAGAGAAAAAAAACAGATCACACTGTTCAGCTTCTGTAACATGGTTGTTACAATTCATAACCTACTTACTATTATTAGGCTGATATTATCATTACCACATTTACTAAATTAAATATCACACTTTGTCATCCACCCGCGCTAACACCTTATAATCATGCCAACACCTCCTCACAACCAGGCATCGACTAAATGCAGAATATGGACTATTAATGGTCTACTCTAAATAAATTAGATTTCATCAACTGATGTTCATTATTTGATTTTAATTATCTAATGCTTATTTTGCACCCTTAGTCTACTGTAGAAAAATCGACCAGATTTTCCTGGATATACTGATACTACTAAAACGACACATCGACAGAGCTTGTTGAAAGATGCAGATTAATACTATCTCTTTTCCTTAAAAACATTATTATGATTGTGAATCGATGATTTAAAAATGTTTGTGGGGTCCAAAATCTGTTTATGTCTGTGTAAGAATTCTGATGGTTGGTTTGTCTGTTTGTCTAGTCTGTTGGTATCATGTGGTATCTGTGTTTTGTCAGCGATCAACAGTCTTGGTAGTAAATAAACATAAGAAGAGTTCAGCATACTGTGCTGCCCTAATGTTAGCTAGTGTTAGCAACCTTAGCTAGTGCACAAACTGGCAACAGCTTGAGAGGGCAGATGACTCGAACGAGAGCGATGTTGTAACGTGAATGCGATGTAAGGGTTTAGTGGCTGAATGTTATGAATAATTCAGTCATTTATCAAGTAAAAAGGTCAAAGAATCATTAGTTTTAGCCTCTGAAATATGCTGATTTGCTGCTTTTCTCTGTTTTATATCACAGTAATTTGAGCATCTTTGGATTTCAGACCGTTGGTAAAACAAAACAAGCAACTTCGAGATGCCACACTCAGAAACAGTGATGGACGTTTGTTATATTTTGAGTCGATACAGTAAATCACTCAAAAGACATTTTTAAAAAAGATCTACAGATTATTTTAATAATGAAATCTGACACCATAAACAACACCAAATCAAATTCAAAGTAACTGTAATACAGTCCAAATGAATTACAAATAAAATCCTTCTTTAAATAAGAACCTTGCCTGACTGTCCTGGATTAAACATATGTTACACAACACTGTAACGCGACTTCAGTCAGTTCTTTTTACAAACAACCTCACAGACAAGACAGGGCCGACTAAAGGCTGAGTGCGTGTTTGTTGATGTGTGTAGGTGGAATCAGCTCTGAGTCACACAAGTGTGGATTTGTCATTTATCTTTCCACTTCATCCTGTAGGACCTCTCTGCAGTCTGCACTCTGCTCCATCATTCGATTTTTCTTTTTCTGCTACACACATACAAAACAACACTTCTGTTGGTTTTACTAGAACAGTCCGATGAATTGATACAAAATAATGAAAGCACGTTAGATCCTGTGTATCCAAGTGCTCCATCTTAGTTCATCTCTCATCTATATTACATCTAAGTAGCTCCCTGGGGATTAACAGAAGTGCATTCTGGGAGTTTAACGCAGCACATATTTTTTCCAAGGTGTCCTTCATTACACACTACTGTGGGAAATGAGCTCTCTAAGAAAAATCAAGAGTCAAGAGACCACAGCATTCAGCTGCTTGTTTCCATCTGGCCTCCTACATGGCTCCTGATGCTTCGGCCTGAGTGGGCAGTGTGAGCGGAGCCTTTGGCAAAGCAGCCTGCCTGACACAGCTCAAACAGAAGTGTTGACCATTAGCAGAAAAGTTCTGGGACAAGCACTTCATTGGAGGCCGCGCTTCACTGCTTAAAATGTCCTCAACATTTTGGCAGAGTTGTAGCTCATCACTGCCAATGACCGAATCTTTTAATGTTCACATGCCTCCTCAGCAACCTTGTGCATTCAGAGTCGTAAGTTTTAAAAAGTTTAAACTGGAATACAACTATCAACTAACATTCTTCTTTAAGTTTGGACACAAGATCTAATAAGGATTTTCTCTTGTGGCCTCTGCAATGATAAATCTGTGTCAAAATAGCGGAGCGCAATAGTAAAAAAACACAGAGTCACAGATCTAAACTTATCCACAGCGATCAACAGGCGCTTGTTGGCCGTGGGATGAAAATAGACATGGAGCCAACAGTGTCAGCCAACTTGAGACCCCTCCAAAACATTAGGGGGGCAACATGACCCTCAGATGCAGTGCAATGGAAAGAGAGAGAGAGAAAGAGAGAGAGAGATGGAAAGTGAGGCGGAAAAAGGGTGGCAGATTGAAGGGGGGGGGGCGAGCAGCAGGTGCAAGACACTGAGACAGACAAAAGAATGAAATGACGGCATAATGGAAGAATGAAACACAGTGAAAAAAAAAAAGGCAAGAAGAGAGAAAAATGTGTTACGAAAACAATTAAAGGCTGACAAACAGGGAGAGAGACTGGGGCTGATGCCAAGTTAAAAAAATAGAAGCTGTAGTTGCTGATAACCAGATGATTCACCACTTAGGAGTTTTTTTTATAGAGGGTAAGTAGCTGACCAAAGCAAAGATTATAAAACACACACAATCTGTCATAGAAATATTAAGTGTCATGGTCAGTGCTCTCTAATCAAAACAGCTTCAACTAGAACGGCCCTTCAGTAGAGCACATACCTCTGCCAAGGCCCAACAGTCCCATTTAATTAAGCCTAATCCAATATCCAATAAAACATATTTAAATCTGGAAGATTTGGATTTTTTATTTGGATCCACATTTAATTGTACTCAATCGTAGATACCAGCTGCCTAAAAACATACAATCCCTGAGAAATTAGCAAAAATGTTGAAAAACACTCGCAATGTTAAAGAAATCAGAAAAAATTCTTTATCCAGATGCACACCAGAAGTTACTTCTGAGGGTTTGATCTCAAAGACTTGTAGCTCTGGCAACAGCTACTAAAGTTTAAAGCTTTGGAGAAGTGCCTTTGAAAAATCCAAGCTTGTGTCAGACTTGACCTCGGTCATCTCTGTAGAACAGCTCTGACCTGAGGCTGAACAATCAACCAAGTTATCAACATGGCGAATCTCTTACCAAGAGACTTGGTATTGCAATGTTTGCAATTGATAAATATATTACCTACAGCAACCAATGACATGTTCAATCAGGAAGAGTCCAGAAGTCCAAAAATGTTTCCCTGATCGCTGCTGATTCATCAGGACACCAGTTGATTACAAACATCACAATAGCGATAAAGGAGACAGAATTCAGAAGAGTGCATTATATGTTGATACTCTCAGAACCAGTGGATATCTGGTTAACGGACAGGCTATGTGGGCCAGTAACTCCTCTTCTATGCGCCGGCCATTGTTTACAACTTCTGACGTGAGAATAGAGTTGGAGTTGATAGATGTCTTATCTCTATAAACAGATATCTGCATATGAATGCAGATTAATTTTGTTTAAAAGCGAATAAAAAACTAAATGATAATCAGATTATAGCTGATGGGTTCCGGAATTAAATTCGGCCAATGCCTTCCTTTGATCTCCACATGAACTCTTCACAAACATGCAACAAAAGCCGGCTCGAACGTGATTGAACACTTCTGAACATCTTGTCTTGTCTACAGATTCTGCATTCATACGCATCTGTTTATAAAGATGAGTTGATACTAAACATAAACACTGTAAACACATTCAAATTAGGAATTCGGAGCGATGTGTGATCAAAAACTAAAGTAATCATTGATGTATTTGTTCAGTAGTATAGTAGTATTCAGTATATATGTTTTGGACATCATTTTAATTATTTAACATAATGTCATTTTGCTTATCAATTGCCTAATTGTTCAGTACTGCTGCTTAGTAATATCATAATGCATATCACCCAGCTCTGTCTGTACAGCATCTCCACTACGTTCTACTTCTATTCAGACATCATCCTCATAAATCCACAATTCCCTGATTCCATCATTCATCTCCTCATATTTCTCTCTGTGCTGTTTCCTCCCTTTGTTCCCTCCATCTCACTGCAGAGAGTGTCACACTCTGACAGTGTGACTGCACGAGAGGGATGGAGAGAGACACAGAGAGATTGCATTGTGGTTTGTAGTTATCTGATCATTAATCCTCACTGATCCGTATCAACCCCCGGCCCACTGTTCAGTCTTCACTCGACTACTCCATCAGACAAAGTGGCTGGTTGGTTGGTTGCAGGACATGGAGGCTTTGTCTATATTAACAACAGTGAAGCGGCCTCCTCCTAGCAGAGAGGCTGGTCTTACATCACCATCAATCATCAGCGATGACAAGATGGATTTGATAACATCCCACCGCTGCAACTTCTACTTTGAGTTTCAACTGTACAGCAGTGCACTTTCTCGGGCAGAGCGCTCTGAGCAGTTTAAACTCTGGATTCAAAACCAGAGACCAGGAGCAGGTCTGCCGTTTATAAGGTTTAAAATGCAAACAGATCTCTCTACCATAGCACTTTGAAGGACATATTTTCATTGTGGAAAAGCAACCTCTGACCCGGCCACGTGTCATGATCTACCCGTGCTGTCTCCGTGATGTAGCCCCCTTTCTACCACAGAGGTGTAATAAAAGGTATACACCATTAACTGGCCTGATTAAATGGCCGTGTCTCACCCCTCCTCCTCGGCTGTCCTGCCATGCTGCACTGCAGAAGCACACAGCATGTTGAGCAGGTATCCCTCATTAACTCACAGATCAAATTCCTCTGACTGCGCTCTTCATTAATGAACTACTCATGTTAACTGGACAGAAACATACAAAACATGACGACACACAGACGTCTGTACGCAGGACTGTGGTAGATTTCAGCCCAGAGAATATCGATTAACAGTTAATGTTCGGGGAATAACAATAACTAATCAATGGTTTCCGAGCTAGTGGGCCGACTTACAAAACCTCAAAAAGGTTTTTAACTCAAACCTTATAAAGATTTTACAAATAGCTGCTGTAACAATGACATGAGCCAGGT
The DNA here is from genome assembly GCF_040436345.1 of Pagrus major. NCBI lineage: Eukaryota > Metazoa > Chordata > Actinopteri > Spariformes > Sparidae > Pagrus > Pagrus major. The sequence continues at coordinate 13,268,975 of NC_133223.1, forward strand.
TTTACTGATCTGACGACTTATATCTTTTACACAACATTCAAATGAGAGAGCACAGCTGCCATAAAGACATTCTTGGATAAACTAAGGTTAAGAATTTTAAATGATGTCAATAATCTTATTAATAGGAGGTAATTTTGTTGTGGCATTGAGCAAAGCTAAAAGGAGCCTTGAGACCTTGCTCAGCTGAAAAGGGAGGAGGCGACCTGTTCAACATACACTCCACTGCTACTCATTTGCCATTAATCATCATGGCAACACAGTATGCAGCAACAGACAGCTCGCTATGTCTCCAAGTTCATAATGGCAAGAATCAGGACCAAACACAGAGGCTTAATTATGTACAGACTGAAGATCAAATGTGTAGGATTTTCTCATTAATTTAACGCTGTGAAACTGGATCTGACAAGAGAGTGTAACGCTTTAGGATAAAACGTGAAGTGTTTCTCCTACAGACAATATCCGCAAGATCTTCTTCATGCTTTTATTTGGTTCAACGAGGACTTGTTAGACTGCACTCTCTGTGGGCGATCCGTTTTTGGAACAAAGCAGAATCAAAGCGTAGACATCAAAAGGAGCAGAGAGGGAGAAGCTAATGAAATAGAGGGGACGAAGCTCACGGGGAGGGGAGGTGCCATCCGCCTCTTATCATCATTTATCAGGCAATAACATTTTGGGGGAAACTGCCTCATAGGTAGGACAGACAACATAGATGCACCAGTATTATGGCTGGAACGTTTGGAAAAAGTGACCTTCAGTCTGCACATTAAGTCCTCTGACACTGATAACAAAAGCCACCAGACCTCCGATGATGAAGTCTTTTCTTCACACCTGCGACAAAATCAAAGAATAACGGCGAGAAGATGACTTCTAAAATGACAAAACATGCATTCTGCTGTTGCCCCAGCTTCCTCTCCCAGTTGACTTGCTGTGATCCAACTGTTACATAAGTCTTTAATCCAGCTGTGCTTCTTCTCCTCTCCCCCTCCCTCTCTTCTCTCCCTTTCTCCCGCCACCGTAATCTGAACAGAGAAAAAACAACCTCTTTCTCATTTTGCCTGCATTTAACACCGACAACATCCGAATACGAGTTTGAAAATGTGTCTTATAATGAAACCTCTGTCTCCGGGGCACGCTGTGGGAGACAGAATAATTCTTATGAGCCAGCAGCACGCCGACGCTTGGCTGTTTTCTCTGATATACTCACACAGGCCAGCGGGCAAAAGCTTTGCCCAAACACAAATCCTGTGTGTTTTCGTCACCTACTGCCTCTGTCTCTCCGCCAGGGCCCCATCTTCGAGGAGGGCAGCGACAGGAATAGACTGCCCTTAACTGTTTGTTGCAGTCGGAGCTAATGTGGCAAATAGTCATCTCGCAGGTTGTGTTCTGCTTTTCAACACAAGCCGCGGGGACTCAAAGAGCTGTAAAGTTGCTAGAAACCTTTCTAGAGCCCTCCAGCGCTCCGGCGACTGCTGGCACCCTTTTGATCAAAGGAAGGCCTCTCTGCTCTATCTGCTGAGGTTGTGAGAGGTCTGCGCAAGAATAACAGTCAGACATTCATAGATAAGACGTAAAGGAGGGTGATGATAGAAGGGAACGAGGGTAAATAAAGCTGAGGGAAGGAGAAAGCGGAGGCCATGGTGCTCATATAAATGTTATCGCAAGAGGATAGAACATATTTAAGCCGCTATGTGGTGTCATGTATCTTTAATATAAACACCACTCACACATACCAGCGTCCTTCTTATCCAGATCATGACCTCATGCAGTTCGCACACTTTGCGCCCGTCTGAGGCATCACGGCATCGCTATTATTATGACCCGACGACAAAAAGGCACCAAAGAGAAGCCAGTGGACGCACATACACAGGATCTGTTCAACCCACAAGAGGTCATTTTACAGATAAATCTCATTATGAATAAAATCGTTTCCTGTCACGTCCTGGCCCACAGATACCAGAACAAGAGGGCACCCACACACACACACACACACACTCCTATTATACTGTGTATATAATATAACCATTACTCTTTTATGACAACAAAGTGAAAAAAGTTAAACAGATTTAGGTTATGACGCAACAGAATGTCCCATTTAAACTTCACGCACTGCAAAACACCATGACACCGTATTTTTTTTTTACAAAAACAATTTACCGCACTGAACAGGCTCAATTCACCAGAGTCAGAAAACAGGCTTACAGGCAGGACGGACTGCTCTTCCTTCAGAAAGTTAAATAACCCCCTCTCTTTATAAAGTGCTGTAATGTGGACGTTATACCGTGTCTGCTTCTTTGTTATCATTACACTTGTTGGACGGGGTAAACACGATGGAGAACAGTGGCAACTCCAAGTCTGAAGTCTTATCATATCTGAGTTTGGGGTCATATTTAAGATTTTAAGGTGTTACAGAAACACGTTTCCTTCGTGCATTTAGGGGGGAAAAATAAATTCTTATCTTAGGATAGAAATTTTAGCTAGTACATAATCATCCCAACTTAAGATTTTCCCAAGTAAATCCTTTGTTAGGATGGCAGAGACCCTTTTCTAAATTCAAAATAACTGCAGAAAACAGCGGCACCACTGTTGTTAGGTCTGTTTGAGGAACATGAGCACCAAAATATTATAATTGAAAGGTTACTCAACCGTTGGAGAAGCTAACACTAATGTTAGCCTATTGGAGAAGCTATAATTGATGTTAGCCTGTTGGAGAAGCTATAATTGATGTTAGCCTGTTGGAGAAGACATTTTTCTGTAATGAGGCCCCTGAATTAATCATTTTATACACAACAAAGTCTAATGTGTTGTATTTCAAAAATATATTACAATGTTGTTAATAAGCCAAACCGAAAACTAGCTAAGCAGAGGACAAGTCACAGATCAATGACAGGAGATAATAAAGGAACAAGATATGGAGTGAAAGGCTCATAAACTTGCCCGGTGGAGTAAAGAGGATTCAATCAGAAGTACATCTTTTCATGGCTGAAGAAGCTGTACTAATTTATCTTTTTTTAAACACAATTATTAAAGTAATGGGAGGCAGTGACCTTGATGAGAGCGTTACTGCTCTCTCTGTCCAGAGAAAAGGCTCCGACGCCTTGCTTATCACATGTTAATCACCTCGCATGATGTAATGTTTGTTCTTCTACGTAGCCTCATTAAGGGAGCAGCTGTTCAGAATATGGCAGGGTTAATAGAGGGTGCACACACGTAATAGAGGACCAGATATATACGTCAACCATCCCTCCAATTCTAAATCAATATCCAGATAATTGAATTAATGATTAATTCCTTGTCTGCTTCGTAATGTTGCTGAGTGAGGATGCAAAGGGAAGAGGGTGAGAGATGAAGGGCGTGTTCGATGACCCCATCCCACCCTCCTCCTCCTCTCCGCCTCACTCATGGATCTGATTTCCCCTGATATTAGCCCTGCTGGAGCATCCGTCAAGCTCCACTGTCACCCGCCTGCACGAGCACACACACACACACACACACACACTCACTCATTGGTTCAAGCCTGACGAGCCACTAAAATACATAAAAACACACACAAAGGCAGGAACACACATGCTCATACCAAGTATAGTTATAGCTCATAGTTATGTTCACAGCACCTGAGCCAGTGTTAAGGTCAGGTGAAAAGGGTCGATGTGCTGATACTCCAGAGCTGCCCCCAGTCTGATGAACATCACCAGACCTGTCACAGTTTTCTCTCATTCAGCCACCCACCAACCAGCTGCTTCCTGTTCTGGCCCACAAGCAGAGACTGCTGAGGCGCCGGCCTGTGCAGACCAGACCGACCAGTAATACTGTTACAGCTCACCATCGTCTACTCTGTTTCAATGTGGACATTTCCTGCTAACAGACCAGTGATTACAGATAATGATGGTGTTGTTCTACGTATTTAAAGTCCTTCTAAAGTCAGTATCAGTATTATAATCAATATTATATTGTTATGTTATGGCAAAAGTGTTGTCATTTCCTGGTTTTAAAGGAAAAGTTCAGCCAAATATGAAATTTCAGTCATTCTCTACTCACCCCCATGCTGATGGAAAGTCATGTGAAGTTTTGTAGTCCACAATACATTTATGGAGCCTTCTCATAAACAAGTGAAGTAGACGGGAGCTTGTTTTAAAACATAGAAAAATCACTGAAAAACAAAACATAGAATGAGTCCACACAGCTTGTCCAGTGTAATGGAGGTGGCAAGTGTCTGGAGGCCCTGAGATCCCAAATTGATTTGAAAAGACATCTCCACCCTCGACGTGGGCGGTTGAGCTTGTGCACAAACTTCAGAAGGGTGCCCGCAAACGCTTTTAGCTCAGCATCTACAGTGAAGTTCTTGGCTTTAACTGTAAGTTACGTCTTTTCAAATCAAGTGGGGATCTCAGAGGGCTGGATTAAACAGGATGAGCTGTATAGAGCCATTTTAAGGTTTTGTTTTGGTTTGTTTTTTTCACGTTTTAAAAACAAGTCCCCATCTACTTCACTTATTTAGGAAAATGCTGCAACGCTGTTTTACCGTGAAGCTCCAGAAATGTATCGTGGACGAGGAAACGTCACCTGACTTTCCATCCGCTTATAATAATAATGACTGGATTTACATTTTTGGGTGGACTTTTCCTTTAAAGGTTGCATTACAGCAAAGTGAAGTAATTTTCTGAACGTATCAGACTGTTCTTCTTACCTACTTAGTCTTTATATCCACATTACTGATGATTATTTATCAAATATCTCATTGTGAAAGTACTAACAGTGATTCCCACAGTAATATCGCAACATTGATTTCGTGGTATTTAGCCAAAAATATGGTACGATATTTGATTTTGTCACCCAGTCCGAGCATTTCTAGTAACACATTACTTGATTATATAGAATATAATGTTAAGGCCACATCTCCCTCCAGTTAAACATGCACAGCTTCTCTTCCCATCAGGCTGCAAGTGAGTACAAGTGTGTGTAAGAAGAACAAACTAGTGCTGCAGTTGAGCTGAGTTGAGTCCCTGCAAGCTCTCAACTCCTCTCTGTGAGTCCTGATTGGGATTTATTCCCCCCTGCAGACCCAGGCGAGTAGAAAAACCAGGGGTTAGTTTAGTATGCGAGCATGTTGTAACTCACTAAAGCAACGCAAGTGGGCCAGCCAAGTTGATTTCTATTCTACACATCCACCAGCCACCACTGCATCTGTAGCCACTGGCACATTCCCCATTCAGCTCCACAACAAACATTGTAAAGCCCACATTCAATGGCCTGCCAGAGCAGCGTGTTTATCACTGCAGATGAGCAAAGTGTTGATCATCGCACGCACACGCACATGCACGCACACACACACACTGCACTGTGGGTGTCAGATGAAACAATGCTGCAGCTGTAACATGTAACATGCAGTGGATATATAGTTGCAGACACAGAGCTACAGTTGTGACAGTGTTGACAGACGGGGGCCCTTACGTATCTGCTGATGATGCGCCGGAGCAGGCTGAAATCCATCCTTCAAACAGCTCGACTACACTGTGCAACAGACACGTTCAGCTCTCCGTGGATCTTCGTAAACGCTACCTACAGATGATCTTTCCACCAGTATCCATCGCTCACCACCACCACCACCACCACTACCACCGCCGCCGTGTCTGTGATAGCGGTCTCTCAGTCGGCTGCTCTGATTTTCATGGCATCCCCTGGAAGAGCCATGCAGCGACCGAGCGATACAACGAGCCCCACGGACGCTGCTGCTGCGGGCTACATCTCAGGAGACGATCCCCCGCATGCAAACCGCACAACCTCCGGGTAGATGGGTCGTCTGTCCGGGTTAGTCCTCGGTCTGTTGAAGGGTTTTTGATTCTTGCAGGAGACGGTCCCTCATGGAGGCAGTCTGTCTGTGTCCCGCTCTGTGGTGGCCCGAGATGTAGCGGTAACAGCGTCCACAGCGGCTCAGCCGTCAGATGACTACGCTGCGCATGCGCACTGAGCTTTTTCTCACCTCCGAGGGAGAATATGTGAAAAACTGCACTGTGAGAACTGATTAACACCACATGTTAAGACAGCTGTCTAAACTCATAATCAGAGCAAAACTTCAGAAGACAAAACAATATGAAATTGTTTGCCAGTGTTATAAAGTATGTGATAAACTTACCCAGCCAATCAGCAGGAGACATACTAGTATTCAGATCATTTAACACCACAGTGTAAAACACTGAATTACTAGACCTGGATTAAAAGTTGTGTTTGGGTATTATAAAGTAAAGTTAAAGTACTCACAATGCTTCCAAAAACATTATCACTGGTTTGTTATTACTGATGCATCAATGCAAGCAGCACCTTACTGCTGTAGACGGCAGAGGTGGAGGTGATTCCGGCTATCCTGTATACTGCTGCAGGTTTAATTTACTGTACGATCCAATGCAATATATTTTATAGTATTATAGGTTTTTAAAGAAGTTGCAGCATTTTCTCAAGCAGCTGAAGTAGATGGGGAAAAAAACATAGAATGTCTTTGTTTTTGTTTTTTTCCACAGCTATTTAAGTTGTTTAGATGAATTTAGAGAACGCTGCGACACTGTTTCACTGTGAAGCTCCAGAATTGGAGTTGGACTTTCCATCGGCATGGGAGTGAGGAGATAATGAATAATTTATTTTTAAATTTCTGGATGAACTTTTCCTTTAAGACCTTAAAAACCTATAATGCTTTCACATATATTGCATTGTTGAACAGTAAATTAAACCACCAGCAGGATATAAGGCGGAATTATTACTTTATAATTATCCATTATATGTATAATATGTGTGAAAGTATATTTAACCTTTGTGTATATTTAGGCAGAGACATTCACAGGCTCTGAATGCCAGCTGCTTGTCTCCACAACATACTCTGACTGCACAGGCACGCACCCTTTCTCATTTTGGGTTGCCAGGAAGCAAGAAGCCATCAAGCGTATCTTTTTTTTTAAAAATGTTAATAAGTCATCGATAAAGGCTTTTAAACATGAAGTCTGTTGTTGTAAGCAGTGATAAGAGATAAAAAAATCTGATTTTGGTCCATATAATATCAGCCACCTTTGTAGAAATAAGTGCTCAAAAAGTCCAAAATTAGTTTTCACAACCTGACAATCCCAAAGTTGTCTTTATTGAATGCTTTTAATAGATCTGTTAAGAATTATTAAATGATTTATTAACCATTAATAAAGCCGATAGAAACAGACTGTTTGAGAGTGTTACCTGTTACGCTGCTATGCTATTATTTGCACTGTTTATGTGTTTATCAGATTTGTTTTGTGAAGTCTATTCAACATTAAGAGAAGAGAAAATGTCAAAGATGACACAGTAAAGCTGCTTCCATTGATGTAAAGAGAGCAAAAACAAAGGAATCCAGGTGATTTTATAACATCATTTACCAACAAGTCACTAGAAAAAAAGCTATCATCAGTAAAATTACTCAAGTTGAAAACATTAAAGACAGATAATATTAATAACAGGTCCACGGATGGAAATAAAAAGTAGGCTCACTGCCTTTGTTATGTAACAGAGCTCATGTGTACTGCAGCCACACGACAGTAATCCTGACATTGTTGTCACACAATGTAAGCAACAAAACCCGACTGCATTTATGAGCAAATCTAAAATTAGCTGCGGCTCCATCTAAGGGGATCCTCCTCTGGCTGCAGGGTGGCAAGGCGTGATGTCTGCCCCAGACGTTTCATTTGCGGAGTTATGACTTTCAATTAGCACAGACACTATTAATAATGCACAGGGATCCAGCACTTTCAGCTCTGACCTACTAATGCTTCATGCTGCTGTTTACCTCCCTCAAGACTCCGGGGCACTTAGTGTCTAATGATGAGAGTGCCTCAGTGGACAGATTACAACATGCTCTTTGTTTATGGGCTGTCCCAATTGTATGCATGTTGTGTTTTATGTCATTGTCATGTTGAGGAGATAGGAGTGCCTCTTTTTTGTTCTCTTTTTACTTATTTGTCACACCTACAAAAATTACAGCGGTAATCAGGATAGCTTATGCAGTGCAACCGCTGTAGATTTAAAAATACACTTACATGAGGCTATAAAAAGAGCACAGAAAAGCTGACTTTCTGAAATAAATGCATCGTTAATCTCGAGCTGATAAAATAACTTTTGCACTTCTCAGACTCAACTCATTGCATGCTGAAGAGACTGTGTGATGAACTCACAGCAGTGACTTCTCCATCCTACAAATGAACCATTCTAATTGCTTTAATCTAAATTTTTACAAAGATCTGATCATGTACTGATCAGAACATCTGACTGGATCTGATTACCCCCCAGGAGCAGCTGGCTTTCATTCCCAAATGAACTGGGCTGAAGTTGCTGCTCAGTTTAAAGCACAGGTTGATGTTTCCACTGCTGCTGCTGTGATTATCACATAGCTGACTGATTGTTCCATCCAAGTGGAGGAACTGGGTCATTGTTCATTCTTTCCTTCTGTCTTGTGTGTGGGCGAGAGGAAGCTACATATGGGGCAGTGGGTTAGTTTCCTCATGGTGTCATCAGTCATGTGTGGGCAGAATCTGCATATTTGGACGCAGTGTCCCCAGTTTTTTTTAAAAGAATAAGACATAAGAATGAGAGCTTACAAGTCAAATTACTGCAGTTTTAGTACTCGTCGTTGGTGCAGTTAAGCATAAACTCCTGCCTTTTTTGTGTGCATGTACTCCCAGGAGCTCCAAAATCTCCAGGTTCACTGCATGTCAGTTGTTTTTGGTCATTTGATTAATTTGCACCACTAAGATTAGAATAAAGTAGGGTCCTGTTTTGTAAAGGGGCCCTGTATCAAAGTCAAGTTTTAAAACCTTTATTGTATGAGTTTTCTTTTTTAATATCACTATTGAATTTAACATTTTCAGACACACGAACCACATCACAGAAAAAAACCCACAACTCCAGACAAAATAAAATAGGTAAAATAGACTTAATAGCTGCATACCACTATAGGAAATTGTTGGTTCAGGAATAAACCCCTGTTTGGTCTTCCTGTATTGAGGATGGGATTATGATGCTTGAAGAAAGATTTTGCCATGAATCCCTAATGTTTTGTCTCACTTTGTTTATTTACCTTAATTTTTGTTGTATTTGTTGACAGTTTCGATTTGATGTTCATTTTGATTTGCTTATTGTTTATTCCGTTGTTGATCTTGTACTGGTTATATGCTGTCTGTCCATATGTTTGTCCAAATATTCTAAAAAAACAAAAACACTAACACTAAAAGATAAATACAAACAAATCACCAGTAACAAAATAAACAGTGAAAGGTTTATCAAAATAAATAAATAACATTGGCATGACATGTTTGTTTAAGTAAATATGACAACCATCAACTGTACCACTGTCCATTTGCTGTCCTTTAAAGGTAAATGTTTATTGTCCATAGTGTCCATATGTTTCCCATTGCTACATCCGACCTCCTGCATTCATGACAGTTTCAACAAGGGCTGTAAACACAACAGAGAAAGTTTCTGTGTGTTAAAAATACACATAGAAACATGTTGTAACAAACAAATATAAGCATAACCCAGAAAGGTGTGTTCACTGGTTCCCCTCTAGTGAGTGAAACTGCAGAAACCTGCCCCATTCATTATTATATTCTTCCACCTCAGTCATTAGGTCATAGGATATTTTCTCTCAAAGCCGCCACCTCACTCAGTTCTGAGGTCCAGTCCAGAAATGAAGGTCCTTCTACAGCTTTCCACTTTCTCATTATAATCTGTTTACCAATCAGAACATTTGTCTGAACCCAATTTGCTACTGGTTTCACAATATGGTCTGTGGATGTAGGGTTTCCAAGGATGTATACACCAACCTCTGTGACATACTCATGAACATGGTCCAAAAGGTCTGTACCTTTGAGCATGACAATACTTTTGGTACATTACATATGAGACACTTTAAGACTTTTACTCGAGCACTATTCGTATGGATTATTTCACTTTTACCAAAGCAATATGTTAACATGATATCTTTAAGTATGACTTTCGGGTAGTTGGGTGGTTTTAACAACACTGCATGCACAATAGACACGGCTGACTGATACAGTGCAAAATGTAAAAAAGTAATGAGTTTGATTAAAGAGCCAAAATGCTTTCCCATTTCATAAAACTGAAAATACTTATGCAGTTACTTTTAAGTGCAAATATAAGTACTTACTTATGTGTTATTCAGACAATATAGATCATATAGGTTCAATCGACTAATGTCTACATGCTGACATTGTTTAATACTGTAGCTGAAACCTTAAACAGCTTCCCACTCATGTTTTTTTCAGTGGCAAACAGGTTTTTTCTTGTATAGTTGAATCGTTCCAGCTCTTGTTGCAGCTCTGCAGCTGACTCTGTACTATTGTCAGCACAAACAGTGGATCCTATTATGCTGTGGATATGAATTATCCCAGTATGAACCCCCTGACTGTGGAAAATAAAGAATGTGGAGCATTGGCTGATGTTTGAGAGGAAAACCTGCATTTACTTTGCATGTAGCTGCAGTGTATAGGATCTATAGATATTGTTCTAATCCCAAAAGCCAGAGGAGTCAATACATTAAGAACAATATGCTGGATGATCCTTTATCACTCATGAAGTATAAGAGAGTATAAAACGCTACAGATCTGATTACAGTTATATCAGTAGAGTTTCTGTTCTTCTTTTTGTGGTCCTGACTTGTAGAGGAAAAAGACAAAAACGATGTTATGATGATAAAGCAGTTTATTCATTATCTGTTGTTGGTTTCCTGACACCTTTGCCTGCTCCTGGTGATGGTTTTAAAGTAAAGGATAAAACTTACAAACATCAGTCCTCTGGTAGTCCCTGGACAAACAGCTGTGCTACTCTCCTGGGGCCCATGGTGCAGGATAAACCACAGAGGACCAAGAAACTCTTTTTGATTTTGATATACATGTACTTTATACTCTGATATACTCTGATATCTTATGGAACTGTATGCATCCTGACTTTTGTTATGTAGTTTAATGTATCATCCTCCTCTTACACGTGTATGTTTTCTATTTTTCTCTATGTGTTTTCTGTTTTTTCAGATATGTATACCAGGAAATTCATCAACTTTGTCCGCTGTCATTATTTATCCTATGGAAGTGTATGCATCCTTTATCTGCTGTAGATGGATCAGCCAGATTTTGTACTCGTATGTATTTTTGTATCTCATTATCTTATGGAAATGGAAATGTATGTGGACTTGTGGTTGCTATTTCCTTTTGTTGTTGACTTTTTGTTATGTATTTGCATCGGAAATGCAAATTTTTGTATTCTCTGCTAATCAGAACCTGATTATTTAAAGAAACACCTGCTGGCAGTCAAGCACAAATGATTGATGAAGCAACATGCACAACTTGTAGTTCGCTCCTTGTTGTTTTTAATATTGCTAATAAAAATGGTGTCAATCCTGTCCTACTGAACTTTATCTATTTCTCTATTTATGTGTTTTATGTATGATGACGTTTCATTTACGTATCTTATTTTTGTTCTTGTTTAATTGCTGTATTTTTATCAATTATATTGTTTTATTGTATTCATGTATTGTATTTATGATAGCAATTTATTTCTGTATTTTACTTTTGTTTTCAGTGTGTGAAGCACTTTATGTTAATTTGCTCTGTGGAATACTATATGCTATACAAATAAAGTCTGATGATTGATTGATTGATCCCGTGTCCTGGTAGTCGATTTAACTTCGTAAGTCTTGTTTTCTGAATCTTTTTTCATGTCTGGTGTTACTATCATGGTGAGGATATATAACAAAAATAAAAAGGCCTCAGTTGATGTCATGATGTTGGATCATGAGCTTGGAAAATAAAAAGGCTGTTGCTGTGCAACAGTAGAGTAAACTCAGGTAGCTGGTGCCATCTAGTGGCTGTCACACAGAAACACATTAGTTACCAGATAAATGCAACATCCTGTACATACTCCATGGCTCTGTTGGTGTAGATTCAGGTAATTTGGTAGCTAATTAATTGCTTTGATTGGTTGTAATTGGAGCACCGTTAAAGCACGAGTTCACCCTGAATCACAGGAGAACAAATTAACAGCAGGTGACGATTAGCCCCTCAGTGTTTTGTCTGCTGATTATTAATTGATGAAGCTTCAACAGATTGATTTGTTGTTATTGGACTGAATGAGATTTTGAGTGTGTTTGCTGTGCAAGTGATTGCTGGGGTGATTCAACTGATGAATGAGTAAACATGTATTGGAGGGAGACCAGCTCACAGGTTTATGTGTGACCTCTTGACTCATGTCAGAGGTTACTAAATGCAGCTAACGCAGCATGTGAGAGTAGGACTTTGTGAGTATGCACTGCACAAACTGCAGGACACCGGTCCCTCTCCGAGCAAAGATAATAGGTGTGTTTGTTGTTTCTGGCGCTGCTGATGTGCGTCACATGCCTTCTCTCTCCATGCCCAGTCCGGGTGCCAAGAGAGGGGCTTAAACCTGCGTCTGGAGATGGGAGCTGTGGAGATCCCAGGGAGCGGATGCTTGGCACCGTGAAATAGGATTTTGGGGAGGACCGAAGCAATGAAGCGAGAGGGAGAAGAGCAACTGCCAAGTCCTCTCTACGGATTTGATGCCCCCCTCCTCACCCCTCAAACATATTCAGCTTGTGCACGCACACACATGTGCAGAGAGGGAGAGAAAGAGAGAGAGAGAGGGATTGTGGAAGGAAAGGGAGAGAAAGGGAAAGCAAAGAGGGGAGTATAATAAGGAGAACACGGTTTGGAGCAATAACACAGTGCAGTCAGGGAGACAGTGACCTGAACATGTGTTCCTCACCGTAACCAACTCTTACAGCTCCACTAATCCTGCCAGGGCTTTCACCAGGTGCCTCCTGCCTGCCTGTATGCCTATATGGGTGATGACATGTGTGTGCATATATCTGTGCTCATGCTGTAGATCATCCTGTAAGTGACAGACAAGAAACAGAGAGAAACAGGAAGGAGGAGAGAGGTGGGGGGATAAAGAGGGCGGGGCTCCTCACATGGCTGTCAAAGAGGGTGATTGATTTTCCGCCCCCTGTTATCGAGGCCAGCAGCCACGAGGACCCCTAATATCCCCCCTGTCTGACACACAAACACTATCAGCAGCTCAATACCCAGAAAATAGGCCTATCAAGTATCATCTGTCTCCCTCCCTCTCTAACGTGGTCATAACAAATATCTAATCAGCATAGTTGGCTCTAGAGAGAGTAGAAGAAAGGGAAAACATAGTTGGCTCAGCTCTCCTGTAGCCGGCAGCGTACAAGAAAGGGGAAACAAAATCAGTTCTGAACTCGAGCGCAGATGATTGAGGAGCTGCAGAAAAGCAAAGATGGATGTTTCTAAGTGGATGCTTCTATTTCATCTCTCATCTTTCTCTCTGCCTCAGACTGTGTTGAATTCTGATCTGAGGGAGGAATCAAACCCCACAGTTGAATGATTTGGAGCTGCTGTAAATGTTGTTTAAAGAGGGAAAATCAAACCACAGTAGAAGTGTGGTGACAAACATTTCAAGGCAATACAGCGGGACCCCTGCGTCGCTCTTTTTCCCCTCACACTCCCTCTCTCTCCCTGCCTTCACCTCTCTTCCTACCTCTTGTTCCATGCCATTTCCAACCCCCCTCTTGAATGATTTCTTCTTTTTTTTTTTTTTTCAATTCTCCATAAAGGACTAGTGCAATTTTGCCATTACTCATATTATTGCTGGTGGCTGCAAACCAAGTCTTGGCTTCTTTCCTCAGGGGTAATTGGAAACTGCAGGTGTGAGAGGGCACATTAGCATACACAAGCCTTGCACGGCATACTGCTTCAGTCCTAATGGCAGCATGAAAAATACATCTATCACGCTAATGCTGAAGAGATGGATGTGTGCTGTAGTTACACCACTGAGACCAGTCATAAAAATGTAACACCCTGCGGTGTTAGTGAGCTTTTGCACTTATTTTCCAAAGGGTGCATGTTTGTGTGTGTACCTGAGGCACGGAAAGAGGGAGGAGAGGGCAGTGAGACAAAGTGATACTGAGCATCTGATGCTGTCTGTTAATAGAAAGAAAATACATGCGTAGATCATGTCAAGTGGGCTGTGTTTGTTTAGCTCAAACCAGCAGAGGAGCACATATGTGATGGATTTCAGGCCAGGTCTGGTCATTCTGAAAACATGTTTCTGCCTGAAACGTCAAAATAAATGAGCCGCACTGTGCTGGTCAATTCTGGCAGATAACACAATCTGACAATTTTGGATCGCACTGTCATCTACACAGTGCTCTGTCCATTACAGCATGTTGGGGAACTGAATTTAGCAGCCGTGGTTAACCTGCAAAGTATTCAGTCCACAGCTACAGGTCTCTGAGGGTTCAGGTGGGAGCAAGGATGATATCAACCAGGGAGACACTATCAACCCCAACTTACAGTTCTTACAAAGGGTCGCCATGGTCACCAGCTTTGGGTTTTGTCCCGAATTATTAGGTGTGTCATCAAAATCAGTCAATCAATCAATCTTTATTTGTAGAGCACCAATTCACAACAAAAGTTATCTCATGACACTTTCCAATTTGAGCAGGTCTAGACCAAAGTCTTTACTTCATTTATTCATGGAGAGCCAACATTTCCCCCGTGAGCAAGAACTTCAACAGACTCTAATTCTTTAAAGACTGTTTATTAGTTAATTTATTAATGATTGGTACAGCCAAGTGATTAATTTGAATGTTTTTGAATAAACATTAAAGCGACTGTTAACATTTCGTCAAAAGTCAATCAAATGACTACTAAGAGACACAAGATGACCACAGAGTACTACAGAGAGACAAAAGTACCGCAAGAGATATAAAACTACTGCAAAAGACACAAAAAACTAAGAAGGGACACACAACTACATCAGAGTGACACAGAAGAAGTACAAAGGGAGAGTAACCCCTTTCACTTTTCCAGCAGTTGGGGAAAAACAGGGGATGCTGGTCTTAAGTCTTGAGAAGCTGCTGCATGTATTATCTGACACACTGACCTGTGCTGTATATTACTGCCAGATTGACAACATATACATTATACAATATTTCTGCTCCTCTCTAGGAAGGCTTTGCATGAGAAAAGGCTGCCTACAATAAGACAAAAGTTTGAAATCTTACATAAGACCACAGACGCAATGACTCTGGTTGTTCAGACTGACCAATCAGAGGGCTGCAGTGTTTTAACTCCAGCTTTTAATATCACATCAGCATCCTATGTAGCTCAACAGAAGGGCAACGAAAAAACAGGACAGCAATATCCGTTCTATCAAACTGAGCTGAACCACAGGGCTTTTAAAGGAGGGGTGGGGGCCTTTAACATGTCTGCGCCCCAGGGGCTTATTGTCTCATGATTCCACCATGGCTTGAAAACAAACCAAACGTATCTTCTACTTGACTTGATGGCCTGGGCACACCTCAGGACACCTGAGTGTTTCATACTGTTTACTGATGTTTATATCCTGAAAAAACGGAATATACTGTATAGCACAATGTAGAAAAGTAGAGCCAGAACAAATTGTAACCATATTTTTGGTGTTCTGTACACTTAAATTGTCAATATGAGTTAAAAGTGTTTGCATCACAGAATTATGTGGCATCTCTGCAGATGTAGTTTTGGACTGAATTTTAACTGTGAAACGTGTAAAATAGCAAAAATCTTATCATTAGCAAATGTTTTACAGCATGAAGGTAATAAGGAATAAGAGGATAGCATCATGTGAAATAAGACTGTCATAATTGTTTTCTTGTACTTTTTTGGCATTTCTAAATCTAAATGTATTATAACTTCATTGTTAAGTTGCACGTTTGTCAGAAAATGTATGGCCCCACTACTATTTATGGTCTACAAAATGACTTGTAGCGAGCAGTAATTGGTCCACAGATGACTTCCCTAAAGCCTGAAGAATATGTCAAAAGTTTGTTTTGCAGAAAATCTGATGCACAGTACTGAATAGGGCTACACACTCAAACAACTGTGGTGTCACCTGGATTTTGCTCCTGCATTGTTGTTGCACTAATTAAAGCGATGATTCAAGAGACAAAGGAAAGAAAAGAACAAAGAAAAAATAATGGGAAAAAAATCATGTCTGCCAGCACTGTGAATTAAATTGTATTGCATTTATAAACGTCACACTTTAGCCATTTTGATGCCACCTGTTGATTAACTTTTACATTATCTGTTGAAAAAAAACCCAGATGCATATATGTGTGTGTAAGTGGACTGAGTATCTTGAGTTTTAAGCCGCCATCAAGACAATTCTCCGTTTTTGTTCAGCATGTGCTCACAGGAAAGTTTTTCTAGAAAACTTTATAAGAATTAATCCACCTCAAAATGCTGCAAATAGAATAAAAGAACAGCAGGCGTATCAAATTTACAAGTATTGTAATTAAATCCAATGGTCAAAGGGTGATTATTTTTGTTATTATTTTTATATTCAGGTATAAGAGTGCCACTTTGTCCCACTCTACCAGGCAACCAATTTCTTCCTCAGAGGTGACATAATGACCCATTTGGACACCTGGTAGTTTGTCAACTGGCTAACCATAGTCATGTGTTATTCCCATATTCACACATACACATACACACACACAGAGAGACATATAGGGCCTTTCTTTGTCCTGCCTGCTGCCTGTTGTTTTTCTTAAAACAGAAAACTTGAAAACAGCTTGTTAAAGAGTGACAACCATTGACACCCAGACCCCCCGCTGAGCACATCTCAATGCAGTTCAGTCCTCATCGTATCGTACCAGCCATCACTCCACTTTTTCTTCCTACGAAAGGCTGTATTTACTTCACAGTGAGACGCTCAAAGTGCCTCACAGAACATGCAACGCGAGTACAGAAGGAGACAGGTCAGAGGGGAAAATGAGCTATGATGGTTTGATCAGTGTCCACATGAAACCCTCCATGACTTTCCTTATTGCCTTTGTATTAATAACAAGGATTACCATGCAGATACCTGCCTGCTGGTTAACTTTTGCTGGGTTACCTATGGTAATTAGTATTTTAATGCCCAGTGGCTGTGCTGTGTATAATTATATATAGTTAGTTCTGCACCAGTTAAAGCCAGGTCGCTCTTTTCTTTATTGCAGCAGCTGCTAGAAATATGTGATGTATAATCTCTGTGAATTTAAATCAAATAAAATGTGTAATGTAACATATATTGTATGTAATATATGTAGCTGCTAACGCACAGAGGTAAGTGGATTTACATTATAGCAACAGTTTGCTTATCAAGAGTTTTAATCAAAGTTTATATTTTCTGGAACACAAAAGAAATCATAAACAGAAAAAGATAGAAAATTTATATTTTATTAATATTTATTATTTTAATTGAAACAGGTTGTTCTTTCTTCATTGGTTCACTCCTCATTGTAACCAAATGTCTGTCACATACTGCATATATCCTGAATGGTTTCTATGTATTTAAGTACAACAGTGGCATCACACAAAAATCTGGACTGGACCTAACCCTCTCAACACCTTCATTGTCATGGCTGTACACATGAATGAATCACCAAGGAAACAAATGCATCTGGAATTATTATTTGGGTAACCAGTAAGGAAGAGTTTATGA
Organism: Pagrus major; assembly: GCF_040436345.1. Lineage (NCBI taxonomy): Eukaryota > Metazoa > Chordata > Actinopteri > Spariformes > Sparidae > Pagrus > Pagrus major. The sequence goes on from NC_133223.1 coordinate 13,286,558, forward strand.
CAGATGTCTGCACAATCTAAAAGCATATTTCAGCCCTCTTTTCACTGCATCGTTTAACTGAAGTGTGACAGTCTCACTTTGAGGTTTTGCAGTATTATTTTTATCAAAGTTTTTAGGTCTTTACTACACCCTGAGTGTTCTGTTCAAAGATGGAAAGTGGTTGTGCTCTGGCTCCTACACTTAGAAAGGATATTTTTATAGTCACCTAATGAGTGAGTTATTAAATGGCCAAGCTTGGCCAGCTACATTGATGCCAAGTTGCCGCCGAAAGTCGAGGCCAGCTCAGTTTCGATGACATCACGGCCATCATGCAATGACAGCTTGTCGTTTTATATCGCTGGCTTCCACTGAAAATGACTTGTGGCCTGTTGCTTTGTCATCGGTAGTCTCGACACACCGTTTCTATATTTATGGATTTAATAATAAAAACAACAAGACTTCACAGGAGGCATGTTTTATTTGCAGAATTAAGGTGAGTTAGTTTCCAACAGGTACTGGGTAGGTCTTAAAACTGTATAACCTTGTATAATATTTTAACTGGAAGAGAGGTTATTAGTTTACTTGCCAATAATGTTAAATTATAATAATAATGTAAATGCTTTACAGAGCAAGACAAGACAAAGTTGTTGAAATATTTGCTCAGAGTAGAATTACTCCAAAAAGTAAAAGTACAGCGGTATTGCTGCAGTTTCAAGCCGTCAGTTTTATTTTGAATGTGTGTACAGGTGTCAGGAATTGATTGCATCAATGAGGCTGGTGGTATCACAGTGTTTGTGAGATGGAACAACACATATCAACACTTAAAGCTCTCAACATCATCAAGCAACTTTCTCAGAAGCTTTTGAGACCGCTGAGACTGCTTGTTCAAGCAAGGTCAACTGTTTTAAGAAGACAGATATCCCAATATTGATTTATTTTGTATTTTTGTATTTTGTACATTGATTATTGTCTTATTTATAGGTTTTCTCCAACTTGGTCAAGTCAAATTCAACAGGAATTTTCATAATAGACAACATAAGTACATTTATCCAGCACTGTACTTGTGTGCAATATTGACATTTTGCTTGAGTATTTTCATTTTATGCTGCTTTATGCTAAACACTATATTAAATATCAGAGGGAGACATTGTACTTGATACTTCACTACATGTATCTGACACTTACAGTTACTCATTACATTTTACATAAAAAACACATGATATGCTTATATTATATGATGTCATAGTACTAATTTAGCCAGTAGTACACAAAGTATTTAAAATTGTCACCACATTGACAAACTCCAACATTAAAATGGCCTCACATGTATTCGTTAGTGATTCAAACAAAACATAATAATTTTTATAATAACTCTGTGAACCGTGCACAATGAGCCTTTTCTTTTCTAATTGAAGTACATTTTACTTATAATACTTCTGTACTTTTACTTGATTACATAATAATTTCAGGGTTTTCAGAGAAGTATGAGACAAAATGAAAATAAAGCACTTTGCTGCTCTGTGTCTGCAATTAAAGAGTTAAAGATGGTACTGGAAACATGACAAAATAGTGTCAGTTTGTGTAGTTGTTTATTTTCTTTAAGTGTAAAAAAAAGTGACTATGCGTGTGTGTGTGTGTGTGTGTGTGTGTGTGTGTGTGTGTGTGTGTGTGTGTGTGTGTGTGTGTGTTCACGTATATTTGAGTGCATGTGTTTTCCTTGCAGGAGGTCAGGGCTGACTGTGAGGGATTATTATGGGATTAGGGGTGTCTCGGTTACCACGTTGAGATGATAATCACAGTGGCTGTCCTCTGATCTCTACAGGGATAGCAGCGTCAATCAAACTGGAGACACTCGCAGATGAGAGGGAACACTGCTGTGAGTGTGAACACGTGTGTGATTTTTTTCTTCCTCCGGATCGGGCCTTACATGTTGCGCTCATGTGCGAATGTTTTGTGTGAATCAGCTGTCAGGTAGAGAGAGAGGAGAAGAAAAAGGGAGGTTTTTTCACGGCTGGCCGGCAGATGAGTGAATTTATGTTTTATTGAAATCAAATATGGCCTTCACCTCCCTCCCTTGCAGCCTCCAGATGGTCCCTGTGGAGAGAGGGTGATTATCTGGCCCATCTGAGCCAGGGAACCTGAGAGTGTTGATGTTGGGTGGGCAGTGCGGTGCCACGCCAAGCCTCCTGTCCCCAGGAGCCTGAATACGATCCCCTTTACCTGCCCCCTGTCTCTGGTCCTCTCCCTCCCTCCTCCACCCCACCACCGGCTAGACTTACTGCAACTCCCCCCTCCCTCCTCCTCCTCCTCCTCCTCCTCACCACCCCCCCTGTCTCCACCCTGGGATAGACTTTCTTCCACCTGACAAGGCTTGGCCTGGATTACTGGAATACCTGGACAGGTAAGTCTACTGAGGAAGGTGTCAAGTGCATGAATGTGAGGCAGAGAAGTAGAGAAAAAGAGTTTGTGATGCTTATAAATCTATCAGGAGCAAAAACAGCGACCAGACACATCACGCTTGTTGGGAACCAATGTTGTTAATGTTAATGTTGGCAGGGCACTCTGTTCCAAAGTCCTCTTTAGTAATCCCATGAATAAATAACCAGAGGTCACCGGCTCTGTTAATAAAGTCTTCCTCGTTTTGATTTTCAATCTTCTCTCCCTCCTTCTCTCTCTCTCTCTCTCTCTCTCCTTCTCTCTCCATCTTTCTCGTCCCGCCTGCTAATTAGGCCAGGTCTTCGGTTTCCCTGTCATGTGTGTGATATGAGTTTATCAGAGCGGCCTGTCGGGCTGCAGGGGTCAGAGAACGGTGCAGACTGCAGCCCGAGCCACAAGCTCAGCCACAAAAGAGAGGCAAACGGATCAGAACCAACAGAGATCCTATCTATCCTATCTTTGATCATATCTGAGGCGTTTTGTTTTTCAGGCACTGCTAAAAGGCTCAGCAGGAGACAAGGGTTCATTATGGGACTGCTAATGATATTACAGTATGTAACTCCTTCATTATTACCACTAGTATAGGAGTAGACAGGGTGCACTAGACTTTTAGATCAAAAGTTGTCTGAATAAAGCTAAAGGTCGTCTGAGGTTCGGCTCGACATGACACAAAATATAAACACTTCAATGGCTTTTTATAGAAAAATGTTCTGCTGAGCTTCTTGTCTTGATGTGAAGAGCTCAAAAGTTCATTGTGTTATATTTTTCAAATTAGTCCAAGAATGTCTTTGATAAAATGATTAATATGAATCTATTTTGTTTGTATATAATTCTTTATTAAGTCCGTCTTGATCTTAACCTTTTCCCAACATGAGAAATTCCTGAGATGATCACAGTCACTTGATTTATCTGAATGCACACTCGAGAGGCTGAGAGCGATTCTCTTTCTTTCACTGCAGAACATATTTTACATTTTTCAGTCAAATAGTTTCATAGTTTCAACTCATGTTTGGAGTTGAATATTTACTAAAGTGTAATGTACGTAAATATATGAGCAGCTGTAACCCTATAATTTATAACCAGCGGACATTATAATCCGTTATTGGGTCACACACTGACTGAGTCATAGTCTGAAATATTTGTGTATTTTACTAGATTGTTGTTATTGAATTAGTGTGTTTGCAGCAAAGATTATAGACTATGTGGGTTTTCTTTCTACTATAATATATTTTTACAGAAATATGTAGTAATTTAGAAAAATTGCAAAAATCCTCACTCGGCTTATACCTTGTTTACCTTTGCAGGAGCTCTCCGAATAACACAACAGCTGTTTTAAATGTATGACCACTGTCCATCAGTGTTCCATTACCCAAACAATCCAGTCTGGTCATTACTCCATTGATCTCACAGTTTAATATAACCTTAGTTATTCAAATTGCTACATTTCTTTTAATATTTTTGTCGTTAATTTTGTTCAAGGACAGAAAGAAGTCGCTGCCCTTCATAATAGATTTGAACAGAATGTAGAAAAATGAAGCATTTCTTTCTTCTGAAGCTCTTTTTTTCTTTTTCTTTTGTTTTCTGAGTGAACGAGACATTAGATCCTGTGATTTAGGGACAAGAAGAGGCTTGTGTGAGCACAGATAGCAGTGTTACTGTCTGACACAGTAAAACTAATCACTATCTGAAATCTTTTATATCTTTTATTATTAATTCCTCTGAGCTCCTCAGCATATTCAATTTTATCTTATTTATTTATGTGTCTACATGTTAATGTGTGTTTTTTCTTACGTGCACAAGCTGTTTAAACTAACTGCCATTACCTGAATCTGAATACATCTTAATTTTGAATTGTATTATCGTATGCAGCATTTGTTCTAATAGAATAATTTATGCTTTAAAGTTAATTCATCATGTCTCATTTAAAATGACCATCATTTTGTGTTGGATTTCTCATATTATTTTTACATCTATTTTCTCTCTTTCCCACTACTGCAGCACACCACTGAGATACACTGCGGTGCATTCAAAAGAGGGCAGTGTAACCACATATGCCGGGTGCACGTGACGCTTCCCTCTATTTCAGTATCGATCTTAAACTATTTCTACATACACAACATATGCTGTATATCTATTTTACTTCAACTTGCAGATCAAATCTTTCCACAAGAAACCTGTTTTTTTTTCAAACTTATCATTTGTGAGGACAAAAAGCCCAGAGAGAGAAAAAGGGAAGTGTGACTAATATAATTTCAACAGCCGGAGTGAAAACCACAGTGGTCAAGCTGTGAGGAAAAAGCTGCGGTTAAAAAAAAAAAGCTGTAATTGCTGCAACACCCACTGACCCCTGTGCACTGTACATCAGCATACCCAATGACTACATTTAAGAAAATTGTTTCACCATTAATGTTCTTTCAGTGATCGCAAGGAGGTTTGCTCTGCCTGGCCCTGGGTGGCATCATTAACTCAGCCTGGAGCAACACGTTTAAATCAGATGGCATTATCACAAGTGTGACTAATGCTGTTCATGCATGTGATTAACGTACCCCTTTTTTTGATTAATTTGATACATTGGCCAAGGAGTCCTCGCATTTGTGATTAATGAACCTGCAGCCTGGAGTTCTCTCTCAAATCCCAGTTCAGTCTGTGGTCACAGGCAAAGGTCAGGTTGAAGGAAATCATAACACAACACTTGGCGTCTCTTTAAAGGGAAGTTGGTCTCATATGTATATTAGGCTTTCTTGCCACAGTAAATCTTGGAGACAAAGACAAGAAAGCAGACAGACACTGGCACAGCCCCTGTATGTAAAGTTAGTGGCAGGCTGATACATAAATCCACATACACTGTAACAGCTCTGGTCCCATGGGTCTAAGCTTCTGTCTCTGCCTGAGGGGCTGGGAAGGGTGTGACCAAGATGCTCTAAAACCAGAGCCTCACACTCTTCCTCTCTTCACTAAACTGAAGGGGGAAAGAGTGTACAGCCTGGTTATACTCACTGTTGACCTTTTGATGTCTAAGTCAATATTTTCTCTTTTTCTTCCCTCTATCACCCCACCTTCCCCATCTCCCCGGTGGTGACAGAGACGGAGGACACAGGGGTCTGTAATTAGCTGGTTGACCTCGGGGTTGGGTTGTGTGACCCCAGCAGCCGCGAAGCGCAGATCCAGCCTGATCAGATGAGTAGTTCTGAGGGATCAGTGGTTGAAAGACAGCCGCCTCCGCGCCTCAGCCAACCCGGTCACATTAGCCAGCGCGGCCGAGAGGGGCACAGTTACAGGAGCCCAGCTGCCGAGCCCAAACAGAGTCACAAACACCTGTCTGGGTAGAGTACAAACATACAGACACGCGCTTTTCAACATCCACAGACACCGATGGCGGCTACAAAACACACTACCTGCCGCCACTCAAGGAAAGGAGGTGGAGGAGGGGGGGGCTGAGGGGTAACCTGACCCAGGTAGGGGAAGGATAGGGGTGGGAGGGGAGGGAGGAGCAGTGCTGGCCCTTGGTCAAGTGCCTTGTATTCCACAAACAGGCCGCATCCAGTTACACTCTACCTGAGACGCCGAGCCTGAGGAGAGGATTCAAAGAAAAGCATGTGGACCCTCCCTTTGGTGCGCCTGCTCTGGCTAATGGAGATTTTACTTTGAGAAAAACACACTCTGATTTGTTCACTGAACAAGTATCCAGGGATTTAGAGAGTGAGAATCAAGACATGCTCCATTCTTCTGGCTCAGTTCATGTGTAATTATGTTTTTTTTTCCAGCTGCAGAAGTATTAAAAGCATTGAAATGCGGTGGCAGAGGTACCTACGAGCAGGTCGATAATTGGTAAATGTGGCTCAGCTGTCTTTGCTGCCTCCACCGCTCACTACACTAATTAAAAGCAGCGAGACGGGAGAAAGGGAGAGAGTGTCATCAAGGACACGCTGGGAGACGTACACCTGAGACGGCACAGTCACCGATGCTCCGGGCACATCAGCATGACCTGAACGCCGGCGCTGTTTGAAGTTGTGACAGAGAGAAAAGGGAGACAAAAGTGTCTGGATCTGAAACTGTTGCCCGTGGGGGGGAATAAAGAGATGGGAAGAAACAGAGAGGAGAGGAGAGAGCACATGAAAAGAGAGTGAGGGGATGAAAATGTTGTAGATTGAGAGGAAAAGAAGGGGAAAAGGACACAGAGAGTGTGAAAGTTGAGGCATCTTCTTTAGGATACTTATTATTTAGTCTCACTTTCCATCGCTCAGCGCTCATTCATCTCTACCTCTTTACCTCTCTCAAGTCATCGTGTTTACACAAGCTGTTCCTGCCATTTCCCTGTTGTCTAACCCTCTCCTGTTTTTTCCTCCGTCTTTCCCCTCTTTCTTTGTCTTTTTCCTGCTGGTTGGAAATCTGCAAGGCTTGCTCATCGGCGCCAGCCTCTGTTAATCCCCTCCCAAAGCACCTTAGCAACGCTAGGAATTTAGAGATGCTAAAAAAAACACCACACGACGACAACGACAACAACTGTTCTTAACACTGGGCTCATATTGGCAAGAGTGGCCACATCTTGAGATGTGTGTGTGTTTTCCATAAGTAGTTCAGAACAATCTGGAAGGGTGTGATAACCAAGGATCTCTCAAGAGTGTGTGTGTGCGCATGAGCGTGCGTCTGAATGTGCGTGTGTGTGCACAGAGTGGGAGCGTATGTTTGTGTGATATAGTTCCTATAACACCAGCAACCTGGTAATCACCGCGTGTAGTCACCTGAGATGCTCATTATCTTGTCCCCGTGCACGTTCTGCCTGTGTCTGTTCACCGAGTTCACACACCACACACCGCCGGACCCCGAGTCTCACAAGTGTTCATCTTTGTGTGGATGGTTTGAACACACCTGAATGAGTCAATGATAGAGCGAGAGGCTGAGCGAGGGAACAAAATATGAATTATTAGAGGGAGCCGTGAAACAACTTGTGTTATTATGGGCCTAACTTTGATGTAAGCCAAATGCCTTGATGAAAAAAAAAAAATCAATAAAGCAAGGTTACAACGCTCACAGCAATTACGCTGTTAGTTATTTTTCATTTGTTGGCTTTGCGGTTTTCACACAGATTTAACACACAGATCACCCCCTCCTCCTCCTCCCTCTTTCTCTACCTAAAATCAATTACTTAGGGGCAATGGTAAAATAATTGAGGGCGCATTTAGGCCTTGAAATTAATACATGGTTTAAATGTTAAAACTTTTCCATAACTTCTCGCTTTGAGGTATTAATTTACCTCCTAAATTGAAAAAAAAAAAAAAGACAGGAAAGCTCTACATTTTATTCTTAAGCAGCAATAAAATGCAAGGAGTTATTCTTTTTTTTTTTCCAGCAAAGCTAAAACAACAGTAAAACAGACTGTACAATGTAGGTGTAGAGTAACAAAGACCTGTCTCACAAGATGACAGTTAATCCATGAAGACAACTGTACTAATAGTAGTAGCTTTTTTAAAAAATTCAAATGACAAATGACATGTAGATTCATGCACAGGAAAGAAGAGATTATCTGAATAATAAATGTTTCTGCTTCTCTTGATAAAAGACAGTCCAGACAGTTTTTCCTGGACAATAAACCTTCTACTGATGCTGTGGTCCCTCTGGTGCCAGATCAGTACATGTTTCTTATTGGGCTGGTCAAACAGCATATTAAATACAATCAAGGCTGTAGAAATATTCATTACAGGCATTTTGACGGATTTTACAAATCTGGAAATGCAGCGGCGTTCTTGGAAAACATGCCAACTGAGGGACTAAGAGTATTAAGACAGTGAAGCTGGCTCCAGTGAAAGGGACTGGGGAAGGGGAGCTGTTGCAGACACTGCTGTTTTTTTGTTTGTTTGATAGTGCTTGGTTTTGCTGATATGGGTGAAATATGGGGCTGTTTTTTTTAAATCTTCAGGTAAGCCACATAAGACAAAATAAAATCTCCACATGCTCTGAAATCAGACACTGTACTTAGATACAAAACATTAGGCGATAGGAAGATGGGGTGGTGTAATTAAGGGGTTTAGAGTAGGTAGCATCACATGGTAAAGAGTGAATGGAGGAAATTTGGGGCTTTGACTGTCGCTGACATTTTCCAAAAGGTCTTTTCTCCCACAGAACCTATCTTCTAGTGCTCGTTGTAATGATGGCCTGCCAGCAGAGGAGACAAGGTGCTATCTGTTAATCACAGGCCCCCTCGGTGATCCATGTCCACTGGTGATAGCCGTGGTGGACACTTTGCTGGAAGGGAGAGACAGACAGAGAGAGAGAGGACAAAGAAAGGATATTGATTTGCAGTTATATCAAATGTCAAAAGTCAATAAATAAAGACACAGCAGCATTGAGCAAATATAACCCTGTAGATGTCAGTTTATAAAATAACAAAAACATACTGTGCTCAATGCGTACATGTCATAGATAGAAACACACACACACACACACACACACACACGTGCATGGTTCACTGAGCTGAATATTTAATAGACATGAGGTTATCAATTAAATTACAAATGAATCAAATGTATGCCATGCCTTAAACAGTCTGATAGCTGACAACAATCTAATGGCTCTGGAAACAAATTGAGTAGGGTTATAATCATTAAGGACAATTTATCTGTACCGTAAGGACATATTGCTGTGACATACACATCCTTCAGTTGTTCCAATCTGACCTATCTAAACGACCCAGTTTGTTGATCACTTGACCCCACAGAGTTCAAAGGTCAGCCAGTTCAAACAGCTATCAGCGTGCAGCAGGCACCATAAAACTGCTGTTTCTTACTTGAACACTTTGACCCCTCATTAACCCGGTCTCTGTACCACACTGAGAATTATCACCTGCTGCCACACAGGAGCAGAAAGCCTTTACAGCATCTGGTGGGTGTGTACGCGTGTGGGCCAGCGATAGAGAGACACTGCAGGTGTGTTGCAAACAGTGCTCTGTTGAGTGAATGGTTAGTTAGTGAGAGTCGCTGGGTGGGTTTCCATCCACCTGTTTTTAATGTGCTTTTTTGATTTGCGCGTAAAGATGTGAGTGGAAACGCCAAAAATAAAAATAATCCTGAACTAGAATGGCACTCAGAGCGCGTACTTCCGCCAGGGCCCACATAGTCCCCTTTTGTACTCACTCATAAGTACCAGCCACCTAAATACCTCTTTTTCATCAAGATACATTCATTATTCCCTGAGAAATTAACGAAAATGTGGAAAAACACCCTACCCCTCGCAATGCTCTTATTCCGATTCCCACCAAAGTTAATGGGGCCTATTCTGGGCTGAAACTCTTCCTCCTGAGAAAACCAACCAACCAACAAACAAACAGACACGAGAGAAAAAAACGTTCTTGGTGAAGATAAATTTAGCAAAAAAAAAAAATGTCACACTGTATTGATTAAAGCAAAAAGGGACAAAATGCACTAGAAAAACAGACGTGTGAATAAATCATGACGTACATAAAGCGTCTGTCATACAGCCACAAGTGCCGGTTGTCAGTTTGTAGCTTTTATATATCGCTGGCTTCCACTGAAACTGACTGATTGTCTGAACTAGAGTGTGGACACTCGACCGGAACCGGAGTCATGACATGACAAGCTGGGTTCGGACAAAATTTTAGACATTTGGTCTGGGTTCGGGTTGGATCTCTGTCACACCAGCAGTAGTTACTGCCTGGACGTAGCTCCAGTTCTGTATGAGTATGTTTGCCAGCATAGATTTTTTTTGTGTGTGTTTTATTTCATATCTATGTGCATAGAACAATGACTTTTCACTGTGAGCTACAAAGATCATGTCTGTAATCGGCATAAACAAGCAAGCTGTAACCACGGAAACAACTGCATGACGGGGAAACACAAACTTTGGACAGAAAAATGCAATCTCTAGTCTGAACACACCATTAAGACAGTCCGCTGCTCGATGAACTACCTGCTAATAATCTCATAACGGTAGTGCAGTTTCTTTTGCCGATTTTCTTGAAATTGGTGCTACATTTGGAAGGAAAGCTGGCTAGTGAGAGTGTCAGCCAACCAGTTGTTGAGACATTTTATTAAAAAACATAAATGTCAACCTCATGATGGCACATGAAGAAAAGTTAGAAAATGTAGATACATAATCTAAGAATCATACCCTTGAGACCATGAACCTCTGAACAACATTTCATGGCAATACTTTTTTTTTTAAAAGTCTAGACCAAAGGGGACTGCTGCTAGCATGGCTAAAAACAGAGTACAAACAGAGAGAGAGACTGCATAAAAGCCTTTAAGATACTGAGATGCAATATTTTAGGGTAAGAATGTGTCTTTGTAGAAGAATCTGCTCAACTATGGACATGAAGTAGGGAAGAAACAGAAAGTAAGAAAGAAAATAATCATGATCTGCTTCTTAGGCCATCACTTTCAAACTGTGTCAAACTGCTTCTTCTGTCACTCCTGAGCAAAAAGTTTGAGCAAATTATTTATCATGAACCGCATGCTTTGATGTGTGTGTTATACATTCATCTGAAAAAAAAAAAAAGGTTTTGGATATGATCTAATGATATAATGCTATCGCTAGTTGAAAATAAAATGATGGTGATTCAATTCTGATGTAGATCCTGGTTTGTTGCGCATATTAAGTGAGGAACATTCATTAACATCGTATTCCAAATTCCTCATTTTGCTCCTGGACAACCCAAGTTTGTTTGTCTCTGTGAAAGAAACTCTTTGTGGAGCCACTAGTGTTGAAAGAAAAAGAAAAAAAAGAAAAACTAAGAGTTAAATACTGGGCCAAAGATCCTTCCTTCAAGTATACAAAACAGGAGGATTGTAGAGGACACTTAAAACTTATGGTGTGACCCATACTTGATGCTTTGTTTGCCTCAAATTATTGGGACACTGGTATTAACATGTCTGACCTGAAAAAGGCACGCAGAGAGCCGGAGAAAATGGGACTTTTGTAAGGAGTTTGAAGAGACAGTCACGTTTCCTCATACTTATTAACTTTCTTTTGGATCTCATGTAGATTTATGTCATACAAACAAGGTCGTCAATGAGACAGTGTTAAGAGTTTCCTCTCCAACACATCTCTGCATGTGACTATTGCTGCTCATTCTCATGCTGTCCTTTGCACCTTCATTATGATACTGTGGTGGGGAATGAGCTGCAGCTACACTGATTACTCGTCCTTGGGGTCTTGTCTGATTGTCTGGCTGCTGGTGTTTCTTGCCCCGTTGGATCTATTTTCAAGGATGTTACCACATTCTGAGATTTCAGCAATTACTTTGCTGAGTACAGTGTTAATAGAGCTGATGGCCAGAGCCACACAAGTAAAAATCCACATGTCAAGGACTTGGCAAAATTGGCACCCCAACTGGAGAGACTTCTTCTCCAGAATGAACCATTGTTGTGTGGACGGTGCAGTGACAAGACCTGAAAGCATGGCACAACAAATCTGCAGCCAGAGGCAGATGGTGGCTTCTACAATTGTGTTTGTGTTTGAGGAGATAATGAAAGTTTGATCGTGTCATTCTGCTTATGTTGCCAGTCTTATTTTGGAACACAGTGGCCGGGTTTCAATCAAAGTGTTTTTTTGCGCATTTTGAAATACTGCATTAGAAAAGATTGATGGACACAGCAAAACTGTGAAAAACCTTTCTCAATTTCATGAAAAAGCTTTTAGGGCTAATTTGTTAGTGAGTTGATTGTTGAGTCTCATTCCCAACTCGTCAAATGCTGACGCTCTCAGTTGGTAGACCGTGTTGGCCACCAACCTAAAGCGTCAGTATTTGACCACTTTGGAATGAGACTCAAACATCCGCTAGCTTACAAGTTGGACTTTTAAGGAGGTTTGTTAGTTAATGTGCTTGATGGTGAGATGGTGAGAGATGAAAAATGGCAGCAGATCCAAGCGTTCTCTTCAATGCTTGACACAGATCGGACATAACCTTCCTCACATTGACACGTGACATAGAAATGTCATATTTTCATCGTGTTTCCGCCATTGTTTTTCAGCATTTGAAGTTGCGGCGGTATTATTGTTTTCCAACTGGAGAAATGGCCCCACCTACTGCTTATCTTGATGAACCAACTCAATAATAATCGCTTGGAAACAAGATCTCACTTACATTTTCATTTACTGATTTTCTTGAAATTCGGTTATAATTTGTGATACATTTGGATGGAAACCTGATTAGTGATATAATTACTGTTATATGCAGTTGCTTGACTCTGTTAAAGGCTTCAATAAAATTAGTGGGACGACATATTGTTTGAGCCGGTTATACGATATGAATTCTGTACACATCATAGGATAATTAAAATTGCATTTTAAGAATTGAACATGAAACATCATCCCTGCTGCCCGTGGACCGCAGCAGGATGTAAGACAATTTAAGGAGGTATAGTTACAGCTGGCATTCCGGCTGTAACTACAGGAGTGTTTATTCAAATTTGTTTATACTGTATTTTTCAGTAATTTTCTGTACTTGCGAAGCAATTCACACGGTATTTACTTTGCCCTTGTTGACAGAATCCCCTCATTTCCTGCTGAGAGACGTCTATTGTCATCACGGAGTCTAAGACTCCATTTCCACCAAAAATACCCACAATTTGCTTTATGCTGCTTCATTTGAATGAAATCCCCACTTGTTTGCACCTCTCCTCCCATCTGTGTGCATGCACCACCTCTGCACTGAACACAAAAATACCAAGCAGATGCACAAAACGCATTTTAAGGATAGCAAAAATAAACATGTCGTAATTCTGCTTTTGCTATTGGCTATTAAGTCCACTTTTATCAGTAACTGAAATCTGCAACTTTAGTAAAACATAGCTACTGTCTGTCTCCTTGTATGGTTATAAACCTGTCTCCTACATAATATGTTTGTATTATACTAATTTACGATGCCTAAAATCTTAAGCTGCTGTGTTTCAGTGATCGGCAATATTTCTTTAAACCCAGGAAGAGTCGGGTTAAGGTGGATGGTTGGACTGAAACCCTCATAAATCATCAACTCTGACTGTTCACAATAGATTTTTTTTTTAGATTAACAGATTAGATTAGAATAGATGGATTTTTTGGCCACTTGGGGGCAGCAGAACAAGCTGAAAACAAAACACTGATGTATTATCTCTTTATAAAGTTGGGGGACATTTGAGCAAACTGTTGCCTGACATAAACATTTGTCTCTTCAGCTACAAAATGCTCCACTATATTCACCAGCTAGTTGCTAACTTGATCTGTTGTCAGATGCAGGTAGTATACAGGTGGCGGGTTTATCAAAAATGGTTTACTTGAACTTTGACTAAGTAGAAAGTAAAAACTTTTACCCTCTGTAGTTTAGATGCCACAAGCAGACATCTTAGGAAAAGCCTATGTTCACAGTTTCAGTATGAACCCTTTGTGTTGGCAGTGAACCATTAGCAAATATGTTGATTATAACATTTCTATATTGGTAATAATATGATTCAGGCAAAAATCCTTTTCCTACAGAAAATATTTGTTTCAACCCTGTTAAGTTATTTCAAAGCAGGAATGGGAAGAGTTTAATGGTCTTCTTCACAAATCCCATTTACACAAGTCTGAATATAATTTTTTTTAAACAACTGTATAGCTCGGACGTGTCCACATGCGAAGAATGCTGCAATTTTCTGCAGAATTTTCAGCTAGAGGACTTTTCTAGGGTTTAGACACATATTGTACATGTTGCATTTTGAGATCTAAATGTCTTAAAGAATAGAATAAATGTCTTAAAATCAAAATAATGAATAAATTAAAATAATTGTATTTTCCACCAGAGGGTTTTGAAACAGTTATACTGCAATAAAGACAGAAAATATAATTGAATAGTTAAATGAATTAATAAAATGTGTATTTCTGAGGGCTTTTTAGAGATATTTAGTGGCTCCTCGTGCTTTCTTAGGTGTGTGGTGCTGTGCTGGGTGACTTTGGACTGATGACCTCAGTAAAATCCTGCCTACAGCCCTGATTGGGAGTCTCCTCCTCTCTCCATTCAGTGATGGACAGTGAGGCCACTCAGTATGCTACACCCCCACCTCCCTAACTTCCATCTTCTTCAAACTTATTCTTTCCTTTCTCCTCCTTCCTCCAAAAACCTCCCCGGTTCCTGTGGAGTGGCTGGTTTTGTGTGGCCCCAGCACTGTCCCGTTTTTTATCACCCCTCTGACGGGTTACCCCGGTCCCCCTCGCACCTGCGCCGCTCCCAGGTCCCTACAGGAATGCGCTGGGGCTTGTAATCGCCTTTGTGGGGGCCATTGAGTTGTATGGCTGACTGAAACTTCCCAACCTCACAGCGCGCTGGCCGCTGAATGGGGCTCAGCGTGGGGCGGCTCTCCAAACCACGGCCGCTGCCAAATTCCTACAGTGGCGCTCCACAATCACTCCCACACAGGCCCCGATATACCGCCAGGCAGAAGGGACGGGGAGGGGGTGGTGGTGGTGGTGGTGGTGTGTGCATGTGTTGGGCAGAGAGATGGAAAAGTCTACATTTAACTCCAAACAAGACGGCCACTTTTTATGCGTTTCATCGCCACTCTGGCTGGCGCACTTTGTCACTTTTCGATTAGTTGTTGGAGTGAAACAGTGATTCAGAGCAACAATAAACCAAATATGATTTTTGCTTTTTTTCATTTCTTTTTTTTTTTTTCATTTTAATATCTCACCTCTTGTCAAAAAGTTCCAGTGCAGATGCTATTCCAACAACGGAGAAATCTGAAAAATAAAAAAAAAGGAAAAGAAAAAAAAGGCGTTTGAATGGTGGACAAAGTTTGGAAAAATAAAGCAATTTCTCATAACTTTCAGGACATTCGTGCTGCGTTTCGGTGCATTAGGTCTGTGTGCCGGCATACAGCGTGGTAGCTGTGGGTAGATAGAGCAGCACTGCAGGATTAAGAGGCAGCAAGATTGTTAAACATGTCAACGTGTAATTGCACGATAAGGCCCTTCCGAGGAATTCATTGGCCCAGTTGCTTTCTCTATTCCGCGCTAATCTCGCCCGGCACATTCGCTCTGTGCAATCTGTCTCCATAATCTTCTGTGACAGAGCGGGCGACGAGAGCAGGCTGCTTGGTAATTTTTTTAGGAAAGGGGGGGAGACGCGGAGAAAATATGCAGAGGCGTGATAAAGTGACGCTAATTATCCCCATTTAGGACAGGGAGTGCAAGGGATCGGGGCTTTACGAGCAACCGAGTGTGCGCCGGAGCTGATGGCCTCCTAGCACAGAATATATCGGTGGCTACAAGATAAGAGTATCGCGCGGTGGAGAGATTTATTGGCCGGTCAGCTAAACACACGCGCGCGCACGCATAAACAAGCCACACACGCACAGAAGCACGCACACACGCCGCGCTGCCACATTCCCTGTATACGTTGCACCCTACACTTACCCCTCTTCCACCTCAAGGTGTAATTTATTCGGGTTAAATTTGCCAGAACGCTCCTCTTTTTAGCCTGGCGATGCGCCGTGACGCGCTCCGCCTCTCCGGGCTTTCACTGTTAATCCGCATCTCTTCACATCAACAGATAAGATGCTAAAACACACGAGGAGGCCATCCCGTGCCATAGGCTGCTGCGCTGCGCTGCGCCCCGGAGAGATGTCTCCATAGATGGCAGTTTGTCTTTTGAGGGGGTTTTTGGAATTTAAACTAATTTCCAGACATTGTTCCTGTGATTTCCTTCAATAGATTAATGCGCAGCCAGACGTTACACGCTCCACTATGAGGCCTAACAGGTTTAATTGACATGCCATGCAAGTCTTCATCAGTGTGAAATAGGCCCTTTAACTATGTATTTGAGATTAATTGATTTTTTTTTTAAATACCTAAGTAGGCATAAATTTCCCTCATTTGCATGTGTATGCTTATTAGCCTGAATCTACATATGAGGCCTACAGGCAATAAAAAAGATGTACATGTCAAAACCAGCTGTGACCTGTCAAAAATGACGTCATTTTCAGACTAATTTCTCATTATTTCGAGAGGATTAATAGTCTGAATGTGTGTTTTTGTTTCCTCCAACATGTCTGATCCATAATGAAGGTGTTTCAGTCAAAGGAACCTAAACTCAGTCATCTAAAATCAAACATCTGCAGCTTTGAAATTGTGATGAGTCATCAGTAACCCCATAAACTACTTGTCACGAGTGTGTTCGGTCACTGGGAGGTCCAGTCTGTGCAACAGTTTGGGCTGTGCGCGGGCGAGGAGCGTTAAATCTGGACTTGTTTCATGCGCAGCTCTGTGCAACTGACTCTTATATTTTGATGAGTTAAGATGTTTCTCCTTCCTCTAAAATGAGCGACAGTTTATTCTTTAGTAGTGCTGATATCAAACATGGATTTATTGTTCAAATCTCCGCTTGTGCCTCTTGCACTTTTCCCTTTAACAGTGTCAACCTGTGCAGCCTCACAGCTAAAGTAAAAGATGGAGGGACCAACGGGAAAAATAACAAGTATTAAAGACGTGATTTATCATCTTTGAACATTGTTCGTTTGATTAGCGAGAAAATACAGCTAAATAAATCGTGATTTTTTGTGATTTTGTGAATATTTTTCTTTGGTGTCTGTAGTATTGTTGAGCACGTGAATTAAGTGAATTAAGCTATATTACCTTTCAGTTCAAGTATTTTTTTTATTTTTTTCTCTCAAGTATAAACCATTAAATCCCATTAAGACAGATAAAGTGGATGATTAAAAGAAGTCCATGTCCCGAGGGGCAGTGGATGAAATGAACCATCTCAGGTGTGAGATCGCTGAAAATCCTTTAAGTCTTTTAATGTGTTATATACAAAAAAAACACCCTTTTATCACTTAACTGATCATTATATATTATTCATTAGAACCTCTTCCTTATTAGTCTCGTGATTTATGTCAAGTGTTCAAAACAGAATCAGTGAAATTACATCAAGTCTTCACACCGAATCACAAAATGTCTCTGAGTGCAGCAGAATGATCTGAAACTATTTTAGTGATTTATTGTTCATATTCATGTTCGCCTAATAAGAAACCATTTTTAAGAAGTCTCTAGTATAAAAAATGTGCCTTTATCACAGGTTGTTGAAGTTTTGTTTAAGAGCAGGTCGTCATTTAAAATATGATGTGATAAAATCCAGGACTGGAAGTCTGACAGGTTAAATAAAAAAATTAAATAGAGATCTGCTAAGTGATCAATAAAAATGATTAGAAATAGGTTAAAATTAAAAATTGCTAACTTTTTTCTGCTTAAATTTTCTATAAACACAGTCACCCCTCATAAGCCGTTACCATGGTGAAATTACATGTGTTAATGACATAATTTATAAATCTCGTATTGGTTAATAAATGAGGACGTTTCGTTGATAACACTTACAGGTGGTTTGTCATATGAGGCCTTCACTTACTCTATAAAAATATTTTTCTTTTGTTATTGATGTTTGTTTGAGAAAATGTACAAAAACAAATGCGTCAGGAATCATATTTATATAAAAATGAGAGTGTGAGCCATCATCAGCTTGGCCTGCTGTAAATATTCAAAATGAAACGTGAGTATAGTTCGGCCTGCACGCCACTGAAATATGGAAAAATCTTTTTCCTTCAAATGTATAAATAAATGTCATAACCCAGATGAAAGTTTAACCCATGAAACAACAACACTCTACCAACATGGCTCTCTCGCAGGCCTGCAGACTGTAGCTTTTACGCACAATTACGCACAAACAATCAGGCTATTTAAAAGCTCGTGGGACCTGTGTCCACAGCGGTGTCAGAATTTAAACAGGTGGCTATTTGTCTCGAGAGGAGGCTCGATGATAATCTTGTGTACTAAAACGTGAAAGACACTCCTGTGTGAGAACACTGTGAAAATAATCAATCTAAGACCGTTGTCTTAAGAATCAAAGCAACATCTTGTGAAATTTATTCAATTCTTCTTCATTGCAATATCAGGGCTTTTCACTCGCAGAAAAGCACTTAAATTACAACAGCAGTTGCCCGTCATCCTTTGAAATATTAAAATTATTCACAATTTACAATAATTAGAGTGTTACAATAAAAAGAGATGATTTTTTTTTCCAAGAATTAAGACACAGGCTTCTGCAAATGAACACAAATGTTTAAAGAATATGACTTTCCCATATCTTTTAAAGCACTTTCTTAAGATTATGACACGTTTTCTCATTTTCAAATAAGTTACAGAAACCCCCCGAAATTATGAGACAATTAAACCAAATACTCCCCATGTGAACCTGGCGGATCCCTCAACTAAGACTGTGAAGTAAATGGACAAAAAGATGATAGCACAATAACCAATAATCTCAGCATCATATTCGTTATATAATTCCACTGGTGGCTATTGAAAAAAAGCCGAGATGAATATGCTATTTACCCTTCATTTACAATAAACATTCTGTACAAAATGCAGGTAGTTCTCGGGACCGGGGTTATTTAGAAAAGAGGTAAATATTTGGTTATGTGTTCGTTTGCAGTTTTCAATTATAATGTGAGTTCTAAATGTGTGTTAGAGGGACCGTCCCGTTCACTCCAGCCGTGGCGCTCTGGTAATGCTGCGGCAAGGCATGGAGTCTACTTTGCATTGACGGGTCCCCCGGCTCTCCGGTCGGTAAATACATGCTTATCATCTCTCTCAAGTCTCCGGGGCAAGGACCCCGTGAGTGTGTGCTGCTGACGGGAGGGCTTACACTCGGCTCCGACTTCACAAGCGACCCTAACGTCCCCATGGCAGCCGAGGAGGAGACGCCGGAGCCCTGGTGCTGCGTGTAGGTGATCCCGCCGTAGCCGGATGGAGAAGCGTTCATGTAGCTCTGAGAGTTTGAGATGGGGCTGTACTGCAGGGCTGTCATGTCGTAGCGGTGCATTGGCTGGGGGTTGTGTGAGTGATGGTGGTGTGAGTGGTGGTGGTGGTGCGCTCCGCTCCCCGGGTGCTGGCTGTAGGCGAGCTGAGCCTCCTGCATCATCGCTGCGGCCGCCGCGGCTGCAGCCACCTGCCCCGAGTACGCACCGTTCGCCCAGCCGTTCATGTGCGCGTAGCCGGAGCTGGCGGAGCCTCCGTGACCCCCGGGGCTCTCTAACCTCTGTCCGACCCCGGATGAACCCATTCCGACTCCTAAACCAACTCCACCGCCCCCACTGGGCCCAGAAAGCAGTCCACCGGCGAGGGAATATTTGTCCTTTTTCAGCAGCGTCTTGGTCTTCCGTCTGGGCCGGTACTTGTAATCCGGATGCTCCTTCATGTGCATGGCTCGCAACCGTTTCGCCTCGTCGATGAAAGGGCGCTTCTCAGCCTCGGACATCACCTTCCACTCGGCGCCCAGCCGTTTGCTGATCTCAGAGTTGTGCATTTTGGGATTCTCCTGTGCCATCTTTCTCCGCTGCCCACGGGACCACACCATGAACGCGTTCATCGGTCTCTTCACCCGCTCCTGGTTCGCTTTGGACCCACTGTTCGGCCCCGTTTGCCCCGTGGTCGTGTTCGTTTG
The DNA here is from genome assembly GCF_040436345.1 of Pagrus major. Lineage (NCBI taxonomy): Eukaryota > Metazoa > Chordata > Actinopteri > Spariformes > Sparidae > Pagrus > Pagrus major. The sequence continues at coordinate 13,306,434 of NC_133223.1, forward strand.
GGGGCCGGGGGAATGGAGGTCAGTTTCCATCATCATGCTATACATTCACCTGGATTTAAACTTCGCCACCAACAGAGAAAAAAAGTCTATTTCGAGATAGCTCAGGCGCACGAGATCGGGTGCGCACAGGATGACTGGTTTACAAAATTAAGATTCTAAGCCCGAATGAATCAATACGAGATCAAAATTAATCCGAAAAGGGATGTAAAATGTTCTCCAACCAGTTTTCACCCTGTCTTCGCCTGGGTTGGTTCACATCCACTGTGATAGAATGCGCATTGGAGCCACTTTCCCTGTCGGAGTTGAGAAGTTGGTTAAAGCGGCGGCCATATGATGCGCACTGACAGCGGTTAAATGAGCCACAAGCGGCCAATGAGGCTCCAGCAGCAGAGTGATTTGCATGGCGTTTGGTCAGGTGACTAGAGGACCATAGAGGAAGAACACACCGGAGGAGGAGGAGGAGGAGAAGGAGGAGGCAGAAAAGGAGGGTCAATCCCACAAATAGCACAAGGCATTTGAAATTTCCAAACACGCTCTCAGAGACTTGAGCGAAACAAAAATAACTAAGATTTGTTAGCGGTGAAAAAGCGGCCAAAAGGTGGGTGCAGTCTGTGATTACGATGAGTCAAACATCTTAACATATTTTTAAAAAACATGGGTATGGTTGCTCGATTTTTATTTATTTATTTTTTTAAAAAAAGCTTCCATATCAAGCAGCTTTAAAATTCCCTGGCGCCAGTAAAAGTTTGGCTAAAATAATTCTTCACCCTCCACTTTCTCTTTATGTTTGAGCTTGAAAATCAGAACATTTCCTCCCCATCTTTAACACGTTTTTCTCAGATTCACTGCGCGTCCTAGAGGCCTGGGTCCTCCTGTGCTTCATGCACTAGAATTAAACCACAGCCTACTCAAACCAATTGCGTCTGAGACGACTTGATGCTCAACCAGCGCCTCACAATCCATTTTTCTCTCTCTCCCTGCAGGTATGTAATTAAGGTATGTAATAAATAGCAGGTGACGGAGAGAGAAATTACACACACTCACTGCAGAAGATGATGTGAGAGAGATTTGTGAAAAGATAAAAGAAAAAAACTACAACAACAACAAAAACAACAACAACAAAAAAAACGGTTGGTCTAAGAGGAGAAGCCCCTGAGGATGGATAGCCATATAATGACGTGAAATTGGCGAGGCAAAGCGCCGTGATCGCCGTCTGCTGGTGGTGCTGAATGCGTCCTGGTCATGCCTGTGTGTGTGTGTGTGCGCGCAGCTGAAAATGTAAACTGCTGCTGTTGTCATTTTTAGTGGACTGATACACTTTATGTTCCTTATTAAATATCCGAGGGAACCCGTGCGCAAACCGCGAGAGGAGGAAACAGGTCTATGTGCGCTCGGGTCCCGCGCATATATAATTCAGATTTCACAGCTGACCTCCCCTGAAAAGCCCAATCAACCTCTAATTGAAAGGGAAAACGAAATACCACTTCCCGCGGCGAGACTAACGATTTAATCATTCCATCGTTCTTTGCTGTTTTTTCTTTTTTTTTCCTCTTTATTTTAATTGGAGCTAAGCTTGATCTAGCCCTGTGTTCAGGGCCCGAGGGAGCGGGATCACTCGGATGGATCCAGGCGTCTTTGGTAAATGGGGTTAACGGGATATCACAATGGTCAATAAAACGTTTCCAGTGGTTCCGGGCCATGTGGCTTAAGGCCCGAGGAAGATGACAGTATCATGCTGACACCCGGAGAGCTCCGGGGCGGCTGCTGCCAGTGAAGCCATCACACCAGCAAACAAATAAACAAACAAGAGGAATGAAGAAAAATCATAGTGACGCTTCTTGTAATAAATGAAAATAACACTGAGAGCTTAAAGGGGCTGAAAAAAATATGATTAAAAATATAAAGCCTATATTTCATCATGTAAAAGTGAGGGTTCATATTTTATTGATCAAATACAAAACGATTTTTAATTTAGATTTTGACGTTTTTGTTTTTTAAAAATTTAACAAATCACCTCTTAAAGACGTTTTTTAAGCATTGATCCATACCTTAATATAAATGAATTATTACTTAATACGAGACGTCACAAACAATGTATCCACAATGTTAAAGTCACACAATTTGGTGAAGCACATTAATTAAAGTTAAATTAAAAAAGGAAAGAGAGACTTGTCACGATAGATTCAAGGATCGAGCGGGAATAATCATAAAACTATCATTATTATTATTATTATTATTATTATTATTATTATTATTATGTTCTTTTCATTGTGGAGTGGATTTAGGATTGCAGAGGATTAGCCTTTACACCGGCCCCTGTTTACTCTCTCTGTCACCCCCCATCAGTCACTCCTCTTTTAACAAACCTCCTTTCAAAAAAACCTTCTCGCTCCTTTGTGCGCGGCCTCTGCAACAGGATGCGTGCACTGCGATGACGGTGCACGACCGTGGGGCCAAGGGTCAAAGCAGTTATCCAACACCCCCCACATAGGCTACACACCCTCCATCCCCCCATAACTGAATACATAAATAAATAAGAGAATGATTGTGGATGAACACAGGTACACGTTACGCACAGCGGGGGTCATTGTGGTTTTTAATCTCGGCAAACTCCTGCATCCATCGCACAGAAATATAAAACTCCACACCGATTGTATCTAGGTTACCCCCCTTTCTCCCTAAAGCTGTTAAGCCGCAACGGCAATTTCCGCGTGCGGTGCGTGGCTGCGCGTGTGCGCACAAGCCAGCGCGCGTGGAACTGGGTGGTATTTGCGAGTTGCGATCACCTGCGGGTGACCCGTCACAAACTGGGTTAAGCAAGAGAGAGCGATTGTGTTCAAGCTTCAGTCTAAAGATGGAGCAAAATATCTAAAGATGTGACGATCAGCTTCAACTTCTTTCACCCCTCCCACCCGTAGAAACACCGAGAGAATCATGTCACCTAAATGCTGCGTAAAACCATCCCGCCTTTAATAAACACTCCTCTAATTTACAGCATGCATTTTTTTAGTTAATCCAACAGAATTAAATAGGCACACATGATAGCCACTCACTCCCGAGCAGATCAGTAGCCGATAATGTCACTTCAGAAAATTAAAGTGAGTCGGTTAGAGAGCAACTGGTAGCAGCAGCAGCAGCACGAGCCACAGAGCTGCGCGCCCTGCTGGATCTCACATGTCCCAAAATAAAACCACAGCCTGCAGCTAGAAACACATATTATCTGCACAGCAGAGCGCAGACGTTCCCAGTAAAGACACTTGTTTCAGTATGCGCAATCGCATTTCCCTAAAAAAAATGCATTAATTCCACTTTACGCATCAACAAAAATAGATTTTACGCACAAAATATAGAGTAATACTGCATCTATAGGTTAAAAACCTATATAAAAAATCCTTTTCTTGCGTGCGGAATTGTCATATTCAGACTTACGCATGTTCCCCTCGTTCCCTCTACTCCAGACCAAGTGGGCAGATTTCTCCCTCCATACTCCTAAAGCCGTCCTAAACCCTTCCAAAGCTTCATGTAAGACCGCTACTCCCACTACAATCTGGCCGCTCGAGTGCCAAGGCCATCCATGCCCGGTGCCCAAACCCACCACTCAACACACACTGAGGGGCAGAGACGAGAAGAAATGACATTTATTATACACTCTAAAAAAGACAATTCCAAGTTATTGTTTCTCTCTGCGAAAGGGGCTTGCTTCTAACATAATGAAGCGTCTTTTGTGTGGCTCGGAACAATACAAAACAAGTATTCTAATAAATAGCCACTTTTTTTTTTTTTTTTTTTTTTTTTTTTGGCTCTCCAGGATGAATGGGCTGGAGCGGCGGGGTTCTGAAAGGCAGCTGTGCCGCATTCGGGGAGGAGGGGCGAGGACTTGAGGAGGAGCCCCGCAACCCCATCGCCTCCTCCTGGATACTGACTCCCATTACTGATCCTGGAAACAGAAAAGGATGCGAGGAGAGGGAGGTGGAGGTGGTGGTGGAGGGAGGAGGAGGAGGAGGAGGAGGAGGAGGGATATTGACTTTGGAGGCTGTTTTTACTCAGGACATACACTGTGTCCAACAATGTGATCCTCCAATCACCAAATATTGCTTCATACTGTGAAGTCCACAGCATCCAATTAGATTTAGTTTATATGAGGCTGCACAGCTTGCAAGCATGTGGCTCAGACAGCTCTCTCACACACACGCGCACACACACACACACACACACACACACACACACACACACACACACACACACACACACACACACACACAAGGATAACACTGTATAAGACACAGCTGGGCTCATGAAAGGTTTCTTATTTGCACACAGGTTCACAGTTTTGAGACACAGTGCTGTCAGCATCTGCTTCAGACACACACACACACACACCTGCAAGTCTGTTCAATCTACTTGCAAACTCAGTGTTGATTACCTCAGAGATTCATTTCTTCTCAGTCGAACCCTCACATGTCCCATTTGTTGTGCAAACACAGGAGCAGAGCCTGGTTAATGACTCCCACCTTCCCTGCCTGCCTGCCTGTTGCAGCGTCCTGGCTCCACGGCTGCCAGAGCTGACACACTCCCTGACTTGTAGCTGATGTAGCTGGCAGGTGTCTGTGCTGCTTCACGCATCCATCTGCTTACTGGTGGAGCCAAGGTGGAAAAAAACTGGTGGCTCCTATAAAAGTAATTTCCCAGCCTTCTATTGTTCAGGGAACAAGGGGTGGCAACAAATCAGCCTCTTGGTGATGCTTTAACTACAAAAGTGATCATTCATTGTTGTTTAATGACACGCTGAGATAAACTGGACAACAGTTATTTGGTTCCTGCATTCCCTCCGAAACTCTCAAATTTTACAGTGAGAATACATTTTACAACACAGGAGGATGTCCCCACCCCTTCAGATCACAACAATTAATCCCTGGCGAAAAATGTCATGTGGTATTTCCTGACTGGTGGTTAACCAATTTTTCATTTACTAACTGCCCAGAGGAAAACACTGTAGTCGTTGCAGATTAAAACATCCTCTACAGCCTGTAATTTTCAGATGATTCACCAGAGATCACTTTGTCACTCTGCGAGATTACTGCACCGAATAAGTGCAACACATAAACCACGCAAGCAGGAGATTGACACAAAGTGGTAAAGCTAAGTAAAAGGCAATGTTGAAATTATTAAGAGAGAAAAAAACAAGAAAGACAGCCAGTGAGAGGGGGAGAGAGAGAGAGAAAAGGAGAGGGAGAGGGAGGGAGAGAGAGATCAGGCCAGGTCAGGCCTAAAAGCGTTGAGGAAAGAGTGAGCCAATTGGCTAAAAGCAGAGGTCTTAGCTCAGTTCATTTGATCTCTCTCAAACATACAAACCTCCATAACACAACACTCAAAAACCTACGGACCTCAAAAAAAAGAAAGAGGTAAAAACGCACACATCATATCAAGATGAAGGATTGGTGCTCCCATAAGGAATGTACCTGTATTGGTACTTTATGAGCTTTTAAGAATGAATGCAGTACTGAAAACTGAGGTACACTGAATGAAAGCAGCATAAAAACATGTAATATAAGACACTGGCAACAGGGGACCAACATAATGTAAAACACTATATGGTAATGTTCCCACATGTGGACATACAGTATGTAATGAAAATGTCCAGTTCACATGTGACATTGTTTTGATTTCACATGTCAAAATTTGAGTTGACATGTGAAAAAAGCCAATGTGAAGAAACAAATTTCACCTGACTTCATGTGCAATGTTTTGTTTCCACCTTTGTAAATTCAAATCCACATGTGAAAAAATGCCAATCACATACAAATGTAGACAATTCACATGTCAAAATGTAAATTTCACATGAAGATTTAAAATTCACGTGACAATATTTCATTTTCACGTGTCACGTGAAAATGTTGAAAAATGTTCAATTGACATGTGAAGAAGCAATGTCCTTTTGTGCCATGTACCATGTTTTGTTTCCCAATGTAGAAATTTTAATCCACATGTGAAATAAAGGCCAATTTAGTTTTCACATGAACATTAAAGTTTTAGTTCGCATGTGATAATAACCAATTGCATGGAAAACATTTGCAAAATGTGGAATTCTCATGTGAAGAAGCAAATTTCACATGATTTCATGTGCCATGTTTTGTTTCCCAATGTTGAAAAATCTTATCTACGTGTGAAAAAAAAAATGCCAATCACATATGAATGTATGTAATTCACATGTGAAAATTTAAATATCACATGTGGAATTGTGAAAAAAAAACTTTTGTCAGTTTATTCTTGTTTTCACATGTTACAAGTTTTGCGAAAACATCTTAACACATGTGAATGTATGTAATTCACAAGTTTCTCCTGTGTAAATCTTCATTCATTGTGGAAAAAGCCAAACACTTGTGAAAATGTCCAGTTCACATGTGACATTTTGTATAGGTAATAGGTTAAAGAGCAAAATCAAATAGTTGGTTAAATGAGATCCAGTGTAGAGACTCTTTAAGTTATAAATGCCTAAACTGGTTTATATGTAGGACTTGCTAACATATTTTAGTAAATAGCACACTGCAGTGTCCTTATTGAGTTTTAAAGCAGGATGGTAACCCCAAACTGACAAACTGAAAGTGCGATTTTTTGACAGAAAGAACATAACATGCCATTCAAATCTGGGGCACTCTTGTCTACAAGCAATTTGTTCTTTTGTTGCTCCATGTGCTCTATTTTCATCTTCTTCTCTCGGTAGAATTGCAAGAGAAGAGCATATAAGGGCTTGATGGAGTGGTGAGTCAGAGACAGGATGACACGAACAAGTGAGAAAGAGAGTATGAAAAAAAAAAAAAACAGAAGGAGAGAGGGAGAGGGAGAGAGAGACCAGGGAGGCCAATGTCAATCCCACGGCAAACAGCAGTGGATAATCATGGGCTTTAGGAAAACACTGTGTCCATAATGCTATTACCCAGGATTACCTACTCCAGCAGAGAAGGCGAGACTCTCTTCACAATGTGCCACGGACCTTTCAGATAATCATCTTATCACAGATGACAAACCCAGAAGAAACATCCCATTATTCGAGAAGGGGGGGAATCTACAGCACGTTTGGATGAAGACATATTGTAAGCCTAAATTATTCGAGTGGAAAAATATCAGATTTTGAAATTAGCACGCGAGTCGCTTCCCCACTCTCACTCTCTCTTTCATTTTCTCTCACTGTCTCTTTCTCCCAGGGCACTTTCTCCTTTTCCCGCAGGGCAATTAGAGACAAGATTTTATGCATTGTTCAGCTTATCAATTAGCCATAACACCTTCCCCTCTGATTGGTCTGTAATGAATGTAATGGTTTTAACAGTCAGGACTTGCAACTCTTAGAGGTGCTGTGCTAATGGTGTCGCCACAGCGATGGAGTCACGGTAACAGCTCTGCGGAAAAGCAGGAAGGAGGAGGGGAGGGGAGGGGGGGGGGGGGGGGGGCAAGTCAGCTCTCCCTAACACATCTCTAATTAGAGCTCACAGTCAGTCATTACTGATGTAATAGGGTGTAACACTAATGGCTATCAGGCAAGCCCCCACAAACAACAGAGGGGGGTTCTTGTAAGGTGAGAGGAGCAGAAAATTTATGGAGGAGGGAAAAAAAATCAGGAGATTACGGTGAGGAGAGGAGGTGAAATGGAAAGTTGGCGGGAGGGGGGGTCAAGGAGTGAGGGGAGTGATTAGGGGGGAAAGTGCAGCAAGCAGCAGAGAAGGTTTTTAAGTACAGTAGTCAGACAAGGTCAGGGCCCATTAATGGAAAATGTTTCTTTGATGATAGTGAAATCTGTCATGTTGGACGCTGTCCACGTATAGAGACCGACAAGACAAGAAATGGATGGGAATTAAGGAGGTTCGAGCAGCCGGGTGGTTCAGTGGAAGCAGACGACAGAATGACTGTGAGGGAGGAAGGCAGTTCGACAGGCTCCAAGTTAACCACTTTGGCCACCTTAGACCTTGTTGGCAGTGATGCACTCTGTAGCCCATTCAGCTGCTGATGCATGTTTCTATACTTTTCAGCACTAAATTGCAGTGACGGCAGCTAAACAGAGTGACAGAGGTAACGGTAGGGGCGGTGGATGACAGGAAACAAATGTTGTGCAGAAATGAAAAGTGAGAGCTGTGTAAAGAGAGCTACGAGTTCTCCACACTGCCTCCGTCTCAGGGACAGAGAAATATAGATTACTTTTACTTTAATGTTTAATGGGACAAATAACATTGTTATGCTATTAGGCTATATTTTGTAGCTTACAATGACCTTATTTATGCATAGATCGATAGACTGAACTTTCGTGACATCATGTAGCTGTTTTGTTTACTTTCATCATGACCCAAGGATGTGATAATGTAGTAATCGTCTAGTTAACAATTAGTCCTAACAGTACCCAGCTGGAGCCTGTCCTCATCAGAAAGACGACCATAAAGGTAGAAAAATAAAAGCAGTTTATTACGACCCCTATTTACATTTGTTGTTAGGTGTCGACCTCGAGCAGCTGAAGGATATATGACAGCTGCGAAGGGCGAAGTGAGGAGAATTAGTGTAATGAGTGAAAAGTCCGTGAAAAGGAGAAGGTTGGAGATGGACAGTTGGGTGAAACAGGCCCAAAGATCTATTTCCTGTTTGGGAAGGTGATGCTGTAGTAATAACCCTTTGCCAAACAGGGGTTATTATGTGGTTTAAACTTGCATTTGTTTGACCACTAACAAGCTATTTGAGAAAACAATCTAACCACAAGGTCCATTTAGTAGCGGTCCTGAAGCTTTGCCCAATTATTGATGTTCATATTTACGTATTCATGTTGTCTTACAAGCCAATACAATGTCCCATAACATTCAAATACGATGGGTATACTATGAAACATATAGACACACACTTACATATCAGCCACATGTCTGTGCTTTTCATTTTCTTATATATTTTGGTCTGACATAAAGTTGCTTTAATTCTACAAATGTTGCTGGAGTTTTGACGCCCCAAGATCATGATCAAAGAAAGCAGAAATTAATTCACAATAGCAGGATTACTAGCTGCATTTTCAAATTAGTGTGGCATAAATACCGGTCAGCCATTTCTTTCTCAGTTTTAATTTAAGACTAACAGTACATGTTGGCTTTTGTTAAAGGCGTCTGAAAAGTGGCAGTGTCTTCTCAAGATTCTTGCAGCCAGTAAGGCTACATTGAAGAGCAGGTGCTGCCACTATTTGGACTTAACTGGACTGGGCTACAATAGAACAAACTGTGCTTCAGGCTTTCGATTGAAAATCTGGACACTAACGATTGACAGGCAGGCAGTTACTTTTTTTTATATGTAAAAAAAGTACTATATCAATATATCAAAATAATGTGAAGACATTATAAATCAATAAAAACCAAACCAGATCATTTTCTTTCCCTGGAGTTTACACACATTCTTTCACACAGTTAAGCACATCTGGCAAACTGGGGCTAGCTGGCTAACTGTGAACTATGCAAATGCTCTTACCACACAGTCATCTCAGTGTAGTTACATTGTGCTTATAAAGTCACTAAGGCAAAGGTCTCATACAGAATCTACAATTTACACAAGCATAGGGGGCACACTGAGCAACCCAGTGATCAAACACGAAGTGCAACAGCTTATGCATTCCAAGTTAAAGATGGATTTAGTTCCTAGGATATGGAGTTGAACCCCGGAGGAATAATGTACGCTGTAACCTATTATGTAGCTTTACTAACGACAATGGCAGCAGCTTGGCCTTTGAGGGAGCTGCAGGACTTCAGGGGGGGCTCTCTATTCCTGAACTCAGCCTTGAAAGTGTGTTTGAGTGTGCGTGTGTGTGTGGCTCCTCAGTTGCCTAACTGTAGTCCCTCACCCAGAATTTGAAATAAGGTCATCGTCCCCGGGAGGCCCCAAGTCAAAGCCTCCCTTCCTCACCTGCCCTTTAACTCTCCTCGTCGGCTCCTTTTCTTAATTTAACTCTTCACCTGGGTCCCAAGATTCCTCTTCTCCTTTAACTTCCTTATCTTCCTCTCCATTTCTCCTTTGTTTACACTGCAATGGCCTGTTTCTCTGCTATGTTTCACACATAAACACTCCCCAAAGAGAGCACTGCCATCACAATGACTCAGCCTCTTCACTTGTACCTTATATTAAACATAGTCCATTACCTCAACAGTTGGAGCTCGATTTGTTTGTTTTTGTCTTTGCCTGTGCAAAAAAGAAGCAGCTTCCAGTAATGCTATTGGGCCTTAAAACTGTAATTTGATTGGAGAAATGAATTTTATGGATTAACAAAACAATAAAGACAGAAATGGCATCATTAGTAGATAAGGCAGGTAATAAGTGTATTAAGGCTTGTAGTATGTGTGTGTGTGTGTGTGTGTGTTGTGCGTCTGGAGCAGCACAGATGCATATCCAATAGGACGCAGAGTGAGCAGGACAATAATGCACGATTCTTATGCTAATCAAGGAGGCCATTAATGTTTACATTCAGAATCGGGCCTTCCAGAGAAATACATTCTGTCGCTGCTAAACTGGGATAATTAGTTCCCTCTTAAACCCATATTCCATTAACTCAGGTGAATCCATCTGAGTTTCATCAAATTTCTGCTTCATTCTGCATGATAATGCAATTTAAAAGCAAATGACATATTCAGACTGCAGAGGGAGAGCGCCAATGAGGAAATAATATATGGGTAAAAGGGCTTTTTGTTCTGTTTTACATGTATCTGTAAATATTTAAAAGTGTTTCCCATAATTCAGTGTGACTGATTTATGCATAAATTAAATCTTTAACTATAATAAACAGCTTATTGGAGATTAGCGACTGATGTATTAAATGCTCCCCACTGCTTTTCTGCACACTTTGTATATGTGACACCTTATATTACAATATGATGCTGTAAGGGTGACACTATGTGAATTTCCTCCTTTGAAGGGCCATACATCAACAGAGAAACTAACTAAATCAGCGGTGAAATAACAGACAGCATTAGCTTCCATTTGCTGAGTGATATACTCGTGTTAAGGTGTTTTCACTACCCAAGAGAAAGGGAAGAAATATGGATGTAAAGGTCTATTGATCCAAATGCAAATGCATGTACACACCAGGCTGAGAAATGTACGTCTGGCTGGGTTTTTTTTTTTTTCAGCGTAATAGCATTCAGAATTCAGAGCCTTCCAACTTTGCCGCACCAAAACACAAAAGCCCAAACAGAAAACTTGGCTTGAGCAAGTCAGTTTTCCCATGGTGTGTGAATGTGAATGTGTGTGTGAGAGAGTGTGTATCGTGTGCATGTGAGGCGATGTAATTTTACCTCAAAATAATCAAAACGCACCTCATTTTCCCACTCACATTTTACCCTTTGTGCAATTTCTATGTTTTGCTCTGCTCCTTTATAATAACACAGACATTTACTGTGCTTAAAACACTTAGGATTTATATAGGTAGTAGCCTCACGTCTCTCTCCTACACACACGCGCGCGCGCACACACACACACTGTAATGGATAGGAGCTGGCTGAGGGCGTCTGTCAGGGGCGACTGTTCTAATCAGAGCAGTGGGGAGAGAGATAAAGGAGAAAATAATGAGTGTGGCATCAGGCCTTTCATAGCGCAACAAAAGGCCACGGGATCAGATAGACAGACACAATGTGGAGAGGAGAGGAAGAGAGGGAGAGAGAGGAGAGAGAGAGGAGAGAGAGGAGAGAGAGAGGAGAGAGAGGGAGGGATGGGAGGAGGCAGGGTGGGGAGGCAGAGAGAAGGAGAGAGAGAGAGCGAAGGATGGAATGGGTTTTTGCTAATAAGCCTTCTTGCACTGTAGGTGATGTAGGCAACAGTAGGCGACATTATGAAATGCAAGCTTATGTCTGGCTTCACTTGAAGGATGCCATCGAGTGGGGCGGATGGAAGTTTCTATGACAACATCAATCATGTCAGCGCGGAGTAGTCCTTCAGTGGGGAGCTGATTATTAATGCATCTTCCTGTACACATCCCTCCATTTTCTGTCTCAAAATACTTTGTCGGCCTCGTGCCCTCTTTCTTTCCCGCTGATTAGTGCCGCTTCATTTACTGTGTGTGTGATAATTTCCAGTCATCCTTTGATTATTAATGCTTAATTTCCCCAGATTACACTCCTTTGATTATTAATGCCTAATTTAGCCTGATGACTCCAATCATTAGACGGCGCCCAAACTGAAAGCAAACAACCTCAGTGGTCTTCCAATGTACCGATACAGCCTCTCCTACAGATAATGATACTGTTCAGAGAAGCCAGCGGGCCTGCGAGTGTTAAGTCAGTGCCACGTTTTTTTACCCAAACTCCCATCAAACTTTAAAGAGAAAAGAAATACTAATTAGAAACTGCAAGCTAGGAGAAATGAGCAGGCAGACTCAGAACAGAAAATCCTATTCAGAGACTTAATGAGCTTGTCGAAGCTGAATAATTGATTTCTAATTCTAGCCTGCAGCTGTTGACCCAACCAGGGAGTGTTCTGAATGGAGCTGAAATATGTTGCGCTCTGACTTGGCACTGTTGGCTTTCTGCTAGCAGAACCAAATACCCTCATGTCTACCTCACACTTGACGGTTTTATTGAGACTTAAAGTTTTCACATCAATTGCTCGACCTCAGTGCACAAAACAAACAAAAATCGGGCTCTCCCTTTGAAATCCATCACAGGTAACTCCCTTGACAACTTAATCCTCCTTCAGATCTTGTTTAATATTTTAGACGGGACACAGTTTAATAAAAGCCTGCTTGATTCGGAGCTGTGAAAGCCCAGCGAGGTAAAGTCTCCCAGCGTATAAAGCGTTGGGAACCACAGTCCATATCAGATTGTAGGTGTTTTATGTTTCGTTCATTTGCTGCGGAGTGATTCTTTGTTGCCCTGTGTGGACGATCATATCCTGGGGGCTCTGGGGCAGGAGCAGCACAGAGCACCCTGTGTGTGAACCACAGCCGCCCAGCGTCCCTGTAAGATGACCTCACGGAAAATAGGCCTAATTATTGCCGTGACAGCCCATGCTATCATATTCTGCCAGATCAGTCACTACATAGGAGAGAGAGAGGGAGGAGGGGGGGCAGAAAAATTAACAGAAATATATACCACCGTGCCACCAAACCCCCCCTAAACTGAGCCCATTTATTTTTAATACCCTAATCAGCAGGTCCCAAAGGGGGCTTGGCTCTCACTCACCTGCACAGACAGACACAGGTGAGTACAGGTAAGGCAGCAGGGAGAGAGGAGCAGGTGGATGGGGGCAGAGAGGCAGGTTGGATGTGCGAGGACGTGGCTTGAACTGCAGTTTTGATAAACTAGGGTGCTCACGGTGCATCCTCTCATCCTCTAGAAAAGTTATCATTGCACTGAAACCTTGTTCCTGTGCAGCAGATAGTAGATAGAGGGATAACGTGGAATAGAGAACAGACAGGGGGCCAGGAGGACATGGTAATTACAAGATACAGACTTTAAGGTAGACAGCAGTGATTAACTCAAGGACTGTCCTATTCCTGAAGCCATAGTCATTAGGGCTGGATCATTATATGATAGATTTCAGGGCTATTTGCCTGGTTTTGTTCCCAGAGACAGTATTACGAGAGACACCCTGGGAATGGGACATACTACACCAACAGCTACCTCCGTGAGAAAACACGGCAAATATCAATGCACTGTGCTGAGCTGCAGGTGACACGGTTAGAAATCACAACGTGGGGTTATACAGAAAATAAAGAGTATAATCAGTCTCAGTAAGTTTTGACAATAATACAAAATGTTCTTAAGTTATGTCTTTTGTTTGTAATGCGTGGAATTACCCTTTTTCTTTTGCCTTTATTGGATTTTAGATTTTGGATTTTGCATGGAAGGAGCTGGGGCTGTCATGACATCAGTTTTTTACTACATGATATCAATATATATAGAAACTCGGGGAAAAAAAATGCTAGCATTCAAATTTACCTTTAACTTTGTTTGCTGTTTGTTTTGCCTCGTTTATTGCAAATAAATTACCCTCAAAATACGATTGTTAGGAGGTGGGGAGATAGAACAATTACACTCAGTTATTAGTGAAAAGGCAACCAGATGAACTACTATTTTATGTGTAATATTAACACAATATCAACATTTCATATATTAATATCACGCTTGTCGTGAATTTCGCAGAGGAATATCAAAGACGTCCAATAGGAAAAGAAAAAAGAGTGTCAGACGATCATTTAGGTTGTAAAGAGGCCAATAGGATAATCAGATTATCCAAACCTCTTCATTTGCAGGTAAAAGTGAGTGCACCTGTAATGTCAGTAATCAGCCCTTGTTGCAGAGGAACACTGGAGACTGTCCGAAATGACAGCGTCATGCTTTTAGCACCTCAAGCCAAGTGCCACCTTGTTCCATTATATTAAGAGAAGGAAGACATCTCTAAGGCCAATATCTACAAACACTCACACCAAACCAATCTAGATGGATGAAAAAGTACCACAGGTGAGAATAAAATATGCATGTTTGATTTTGTGGTGAAGTCTCCCTTTAACAAAGTACTTGTTTTTCCTAACCTTAACCGAGTTGTTTTTGTCTCTAAACCTTACTGAAAGTGGCAACAGACAACTTTTCCCCCCTAGTGTTTCCGTGTGGTATTATTGTTGGTGCCGCTGTCGCAAAGACAGAGTAGATTGTTTCCATTTTCCTCAGAGTCACAAAAAACAACAACACAGGACAAAAAGTGAGTTTATTCAATCATTAAGTCTGTAAAAGAAATGGATCACCAGTTAACTTTTCTTTTCCCGGGCGACCGCGAGACTGATTTATCAAGGACCAAAAAAGCAATGCTGGCGACAGGCACCAGATCAGAAAATACTAGCAGGTCAAAGCTTAATGACATTTTGGGTCTTAATTTTATGAGCACATAAATTTGAATTTAATGGCAAAAATGACAAAAAATATGATCCCAGTGAGGTACAAGTTTAAATAATTTGTTTGAATTTACAGTCTGACCACACTGATCAGACAGAAACTACCTGGAATAAAGCTGTGAAACCTCAGAAGTGAAAGAACAGACATGACACACACAATCAGGCAATAGTAATAAGATAATAATTTGATTAATTCCACTGATTACAAACTCAGCGCGCATGAAACAACTGTGTTTCTGATTGCGTGTGTGTGTGTGTGTGTGTGTGTGTGTGTGTGTGTGTGTGTGTTTGTCACTTTTTGCCTGGGAAAGAAAAGAACACAGTAGTAGCCCTTGTAACCCAGCCCTGCCCTCCACCCCCAGCCCCTCTCGCTGTCACTGGCCATGTGTAGTGTGTAATAGGCACTGACAGTCGTTGTGCAGGTCAGTAACCCTGTGGCCCCGTCTAATTGAGGCTAAGGATCCCGGCTTGTCCTGCCATCTATAATTAACCACATCATCTGCAGCCGTATGAAAGATTCAGCCGGACTGGGAGTGGCTGACACACGATCCCGCTGTTGGTGTTTACCGCTTGTGTGTAGAAATGTGTGCGTGTGTTAGTTAGTGCATTGTAGCCGCAGCGACTTGGAAGGATATTCTGATTTTGCCAACAGGTGTTTGGATAATAAGGGGTATTAAGCATTAATGCAAATTTACATGTGTCCAAAACGGTCATTTATGTCACCATATGTATGTTGCATTTAAGTAAAGTTGGCAGACAATCTAAATAATAATTTTACTGCTAAATGAAAGCCACCTGTACAGAGATCCAGCGGGCATGAGCCAACAAAATTTGCAGTAAAACCCCCGTACATCCTTTCTACCGTCCCCCTGTTCCCTCCCCCCCCCCAGCTTGATCTTTGGCGTGACAGAAACTTGAAGTGTACTCTGCCCCTTCAAACACCTTGGCTCTGCCTGCCCCTGCCCTCTCCTCCTCCTCCTCCTCCTCCTGTTCGCTCAGCTCTCCCGGCTCACCCTACCCCACTTAGCTCCTCTCTCTTTCCTGTCGAAGCCTTTGAAATACGGCTTTCAAAAATGCTGCTTTTTGAATTAATGAATCATTTTTCGCCAGGTGTCGTTGGGTGTGTGTGTGGGGGGGGGGGGTGTGTGGGTGTGTAGGGGGGGGCAAGGGGGGGGGGGGGGGGGCGGGGGGGGCTAATAAATACAGAGTGGAGAGAGCCTCACCACTACCAATCCCTTTCCTCCCTCACTCATCTGACGCACCCTCCAACCTACCCAACACACACACACACACACACACACACACACACACACACACACACACACACGCCTTTGCTCTCCTCCCACAGCCCCTCCACCCCCAGCCCTAGATGAAAGGCCTGGCTCGTTCCTGTACCTTTAATTTAAAGCTGAAAAGGAAAACGAGAGCGGGGGTGCGAAACACGCTTATGAATATGGAGAAAATTGAATGAGAACCGTCCCTTTGAATAAATCAGTATGAATGTCCCTTGGCCTTGTTGGGAGGAAGGTCGCAGGAGACCCTTGGATATACAGATGGAGAGCAGCTTGATGGACTGGTGTGTGTGTGTGTGTGTGTGTGGTGTACTATATGTGTGTCCTTGTAGAGTGTATGCAGATGTTTTGAGAAGTTTCATGCTTTTATTGTCTGTTGTAAAGTGCAAAAGGACTGAGGGGAATTTAAAAAGAATAACACTTTGTTGATTGAACTGAAGGTGATCATTACTTTCTCAGACAGATGATTTGAATAACTGATCATATGGCGGGTGTATTAGCATCCTATGATTGTATGCAGATGCATATTGCAGATGCGAGTACAGCCTGAGAGGGACGTGGCCTTGGAAAGAGTGACTAACAGCAGAAAGCACTGAAAGCTGTTTGTATAATCTTGGTAGCAGTGGGTATATCGACACTCGGATGTTGTTATATGCATGCAGGAGTTTGGTGGGCCATATTATATTGTACATGATAATAACAGTATAGATTTTATTACAATAGAGAATTGTTACATTACAGGTGTAACAGTTTTGTGACAATATATAAATGTACAAGGTTGCTGGCTGAGGAGTAGTTGTTTACAAAATGAAGGGACTTGTTGGGTAACATGAAATAACATTTTTTTAAAAAAGCAGTAGAGGAGCTACGTCCCACAACAAAGACCATATAGACCAGGGCTCTCACACTCAAATAAGCTTGGGACCACTGCTGCTGTTGTCATCTCGAAGGAGGGCCACTCCAGCATTCAAGTTCTAAAAGAAAATGCAATATTTCTGGAGATGTTGTTTTTATTTTGATTATTAAAATAATAATACAAAAATGCACACAGCAGTTTGTATACAGTTTTCTTTGATTAGTTTTTAAGTAAATTTAACAGCAAATCTTTTTACCCTACTGTACACTTGCAACTTTGCACTGAACTAACAAATGAAAAACATTTGTACTTTATTTCTTGCCACACACATGGCAGCACCTGTATGCACATTAGTTCTTAACATAAAAATAATTCATTTAAACCTTGAAGCAGGCTTGCTTTTGTAGTCGGTGTTCCCAGTGTTACACTGTGGTCGCGCTTACACCAATTACATTACTTGCCCATTGTGATTTTAAAAAATCAATAATCTGACGACAGACACCACGATTACAAACTGCCAGAGGTGTTTAGTCCATGCTGCAGCAGAGTCGCAGCACAGAGTAACAGGAGTCACATCTTACTTTTAGTGTGGAGAGTTAGGAGAGTTGACTGACCAGACAAAGTTTTGACCAGAAGTAAAAGCGCCTGTTTGGCAATATGTCGGATTTAAACACAGTCATAATAGAGAACCTGATAACGTGAATGAGGGAAAAAGAGTTGTTACCTCTCTGAGAAGTTGAAGGTGTGCATCCTGTCATCCTAGCCTGCAGCTATTCCTCTAACTGCTCCTTCTTGTCCATTATGTCCACAGAATGAAAAACCTTCTCCCATAATGATTTAAAGTGGATGCGTTGTCTACAAATGCCGAAAGTGACCACTGTTTTGGAGTGGAATCACAGAGTAATATGATGATACGATTCATGAAACGTAGCCCACGATAATAGTATAACAATACAGCAATTCTGCTATAATTGATATATTGCAAGACAATCATCTAATGATATACCACGATATCTGTTTAACTGAAAGTTAGTGCAGGAATTATGTCACACTGCATTGTGGTGTCAGTTTAACAGAATTTGACATGACCGGAGATGAAACAATGTACAAAAAAGGGCATAGAGCCTTAGCTTAGTGTTTACTGCGAACTTTCAGAAAACAGGACAGTTGTGGAATTAAAAATTTAAAGAAAGGATACAATTATGGCTCAAGAAAATCTGTTATATCCGTGTAAATGAAGTTTACAGAAGTTTACACCACACCACATAAAGTCGTAACTCTGCTAAGTCAAATTGTCAGGGGAATCAAGTAAGAACGCTTACATGTTTTTAATAAAAATATCACGATTTGACACCTGTGTATTGATAATCATATCGCAAGAGGAACCGATATGATATTGCCATATCAATATTTTATCCCACTCCTCTTAACTATATTAGCTGCAAAACCTACATATCAAGATCTGAGTGACTGTGTTTTCTTTATGACCACAGATATTCCACTATTATTCAGAATATGACAATAATTCATTGATATAGGTCATGTAAACAGCATATTCCATTTGGATATTCTGAATTTATTAGCACATGCACAAGTGCCATTTTGAGCAAATGCTGTAAGTGTGATGTAAGTCTGAAGAAGAGCAATCGCTCAAAACATCACTTGTGGATGTGTTAACAAACTGCACTTAAGGGAGTCAAGTTCTTTGTGTTTTCATCTTCTATTGGTCCAGCACCTGACTTAAACGTCTTCTGGATGTGCACGACTGCTGTGCATTGTTTGATTTTCTGAATATATGACATTTTATAGACCAAAAAATCAATGAATGAAGAAATAATAATTGGAAGTTAAATAGACAATTGACTTTGAGGCCATATTGTCAACCGCTCCTACAGACACGTTCTGTCACAGCAAAGGAGAATATAATCCCAACAGCATAATGGTCTCTGTAGTTAGCTGGTGAATCAGTAAATAGTAGACAGAAGGTAAACAGAATGTAGAATATATATATATATATATAATGTATACAGAACTGTGAATGTTTTCCAAAATATTGACTGTGTCTTTCACATATTCCAACAAAAGAACAAGGCTCTCAACCGCTATCCTATGGAACAATAACATACTATAACCTTGACAGAAAT